>NW_017672425.1:76375-187103 GCF_001879085.1 Nicotiana attenuata | reverse complement strand
ACGACCAATAACCAAACAAAACGAAACGTACCTAGTAATACTACTACAAATACATAGAAAATAACTACAAACAAAAGAGCTGTACTTCAAGCTCATCAGTATCATCATAACACAAGGCTGAGACCCCGTCTCACATCATAGCAATAGGACACCTGAATCTACCCCAAAAGGTCATAACTCAACGCAGCCTCGCTACAATGCGCGATCCTATTCAAACACTGTTACACATGGAGCACCTTAAGACACTGTGATCAAAATTCGACAGCCACACACAATTTGATGTCTGAAACCAAGGCAATTCATTGCACCCACGGTGAAATAAACAACATACGACACGTCACCTGATAGGTCATAACCCACACTCCATTTATCGAGCAACATCCGATTACTCTTCCCGCTCGACTTCCACTATGAATCCCCAATAGATCTGCACCACGTGTGCCCATAACCAACAAATCATAACGCCTCACAGCACAGAAAAAGCAACTCGTAGATCTCCCCAGATCACTAACAAGTTCAATAACGATCGAATCCACCTGTCCCTCAACAATACAACTCAAGACTAACCAAGCTAACTCAAGCTAAATACGTAGCCACATTGGCCTGCCAATGAACTCAATACCAAGAAACCTGAAGCTGCTCCTTCCACTACTATAACTCCTGCCAGAGCCGTACGATACAGTGCCCGGCACCAAATCAATATCAAAATCCACAACCTCGCCCGGAAACATGCCCGGCCACAAGGAACGCATCCGAAAAGTTCACTCAATACCGGAACTGAATCAATGGTAGAAACCTCTGCACTGACATCCGTCGCGAAGGCCCTATTAAGGAAAGCAATCATTCTCAGCCATCTGCTGAATCTTTTGAAATATATACCACTCTGCAAGAACATAATCCAATGCACCTCTCCACTCAACCCGTGGCATTTCCGGCATAGCCCGTAGTACAATAGTCTAGAATAACCCAATACTGAGACAACCAGCCTACAATCCAATATCATATTCAAAATTTGGCATACCAAGCAAAGAAAGATCCACTCGGACCTCTAATTCCCAATAACCGCTAGACGGTGCCGATGCACACGATTTACAACAACTGCATAGCACACAAATCACTATACCTGATCACAAATTGCGCCGTACGAATACATATCACACCTCAAGTACCCAATCATCCCACGAAAGGTATTCTAAAGTTTCCCTGTACCATCAAACAAACTCAGATATCAACAGTCGATCCCAAATGCCGCAACACTACCGAAGTATTATCAGTTTACATCACATTGCCCCTTTACTGGAACATATACCCCCGTCGAATCACTATGGTTGACAATACCATTTTCCTTAATCATTTGAAGATCGATTCTTTAATCACCTACAGCTGCCCGTGCTGCTTAAGAATTTAATGACTTTCCATTATGAACAGAACCGTAACCTTACACGCACAAATCCCAATCCTCCACAACATGTCGCATATACCATACCACACGAGGATATCATGAGAACTCCATCTCCCTTTTCCTAACCACAAACTAAACTGCCAGGACTGAATCCTTCTATCCAAACCAGGCTAAGCAAGCTGTCAAGACTCAAGAGCATTGCTGCAACATGCCTGTAAAAGTTCATTACCTCGATCACATACGAAGAATTAATCATACCCTTACCATATCGATTCGGTCTGCTATCAAGCTATTCCATCTATCTAATTTCCCTTCTGATTCATCATCAACTTGATATTCCCCCTTGTTGTAGCACCACAGTTCCTTAACCCAGGCTCACTACACGAGACCCAAGCACAAGACCACACTGTCTAAGACCCATAAGCCACTTAAGAACATCTCAAATATTCCCAGAAACACCACATTCCAAAATACTTTACTCTGAAGAACTTCCTACGAATCTAAATCCGTTAACTTTACTTTCTAGATACTGATACATAGAATCCCATAATTAACATAAAATACCACAAGTCTTGACCTTTTCCAATGAAAACACAGTCTCTAACCACATACACAACCTTAAGACACCTGATTGTTACATGTAGAATCTTGAACACATTAAAATCATTCTCGAGAGTCATTTACTTCTTATTCAAACTGCAATTCACCTGATCAAACGAACATAACCACCCGTGCCTCATTAGCATTTGACACCGCAGGATATGACCTCATCCCAATACAAACAAACATCTTCCTGCTCCATGCACCGAGCATTCTTTACCAACAACAGCTTAAGACATCCTGTGATTCTCACACATCTACGAAGTACCATACAACCTTTGTCAAAATTTTGCTTCACTCGTGTCATCCTCGGCTCAATTTCCACAACCAGAACTGATTCGCCAGCATGCCTCAAACCGGAACCAACATAGCACATAACCGTACAATTAGCTAATCAATAGCAACCTCCCCAACTTGGCTCGAAGCCATATATCAAGACACACTTAACAACTCATAACACTTTTACTTTAATAATGCCACAATGCCACAGTGAGACTCAACTCAAATCATGTACAAGCTTGTGAAAGCACGGATCATCTAGTAGTGTAATCCTCTACAGATCTCACATTCATCCCCACATCGGTTGAGTCCACCCTCTAGAGCGACCCGAATTTATCAAATTTCGACACGTACCCTTCCATTACACATGAGATCTTCTAACACACACATAAGGACCATACCACTTAAGAACACACCGCAGGAGATAACCCACCTGCTTCGCCTCAATTTAGTACTTCAACATACCTTCCACCATCATATACGTTACACAGTCATTAGTCTTCCTGAGTCTGAACTCATACCGCCACATGAAATGTACTTCACTTCCCAAATAGGAGACACGAAAATATTCTTCACGCGCCCATAATTAGGGCTACACATCAAGTCACCATAGGAATCGAACACTTAACAGTCATCTATTATCCAGCAGACTTCTTCGTCACTACCAAGATCACATAGATGCATCTCGCAGTACTAACATACTCAGCACATGGATATCCAACAGCCATTCCGGCTAATAAGGACAATACCGAACATATAAGTTCAAAACACTTGCTCGCACAATCAACACCTCAGTGTTCAAGCCATAGATAAGATCCGGCCTCAAGTCCTCCAGACTGGCCCAACATACTCACGAAGCTCACATCTCGCCCCTCGATCGAGGAATCACAAATCATCAAGGCACATATAATACTGAGCGCTCAAGTGCGCATACAGACGTGTGGAAGGAATTTCAAGAGTTGCATCTCAAGCTGAATTAAGTACGCACGATAAGAATTTCAAGAAAGTGAAGTTTTCCTAAAGGTTCTGCAGCCTCTCGAGGATAAATACAGACGTCTCTGTACCGATCCGCGAGACTCTACTAAACCTGCTCATGACTCGTGAGACCTAGTAACCTAGGCACTGATACCAACTTGTCACGACCCAATTTCCAAACCCGATCGTGATGGCGCCTCTCGTGAAGACAAGGCCAGCCAACTAACCCAAATTGTCTCTTTAACATTTATTAAACATAAATGAATAGATAAATACAGCTTAACGACAATAATAACCAGTATTTACAACCCAACACAACCCGACCGAGGTGTCACAAGTCACGAGCATCTAAAGAAACCTTAACACAACTACAGGCCAATAAATATATATAAAGATAAATTCTGGAAAACAAAAGACAACATCCGGTGCCGCGAACGCTGGCGGTCACCTTGCTCAACTACAATAACAATACCTCGATCAAAAAGTCTACCAAACCTCGTCCGAATGATCTGAAACTTTGCACGCACATCCCAAATGACATAACGGAGCTACTGTAACTCTCGGAAATCCATTCCGACCCCTATATCAAAATCTCGCCTATCAATCGGAATTCGCCAAAATACTAACTTCGCCAATTCAAGCCTAATTCTACACCGGACCTCCAAAATAAATTCCGATCACGCTCCCAAGTCACAAATCATCTCCCGAAGCTAAGCGAATCACCGAAAATCACATCCGTGCCCTCTAACTCATAAGTCAACGTCCGGTTGACTTTTCCAACTTAAGCCTTCTTAAAAGAGACTAAGTGTCTCAGTTCTTATCAAAACCAATCCGAATCAACTCTAACTCACCACATACCGGTAATGAAACATGAAGAAGTAATAAATGAGGAAAACGGGGCAGTAATACCTGATATGACGGGTCGGGTCGTCACACTGATAGTGTAAGCTATATTAGGATGAGTGAAACAAAGGTAATGAATCTTACCAATAATGTGTCGATGAAGGAACCATCAACTAGATGATCATCAGGTGAGGGGTCAAAAACAACAATAGATGTCATGATTGTAGAAACAACTTTGTGATTATCCATAGCAACCTCATGCATTAGATCCATAGTGCACTTCTGTTGAAAGAGCAAGAGACCAGTAGAGAAACGAATTACCTCAACACCAAGAAAGTAGTGAGGAGGTTCTAAATCCTTCAATGAAAGGCGTTTTGAGAGAGCCTCAATGATGTAGTGAACACCTCGTTGGTGGTTATCAATCACTAAAATATCATCAACATAGAACAAAATGTACACAGTGAATCCATACTTATGCAAAATGAAGAGCGAGGAATCGGATCGGGATTTAACAAAATCCAAAGTAAGTAGATAATTCTTGAGTTCAGTATAACAAGCACGAGGAGCCTGCTTGAGGTCGTAAATTGCCTTCTGAAGACGACATACATAGGTAAGATTCTCAGAACTTTCAAATTCCGGTGGTTGCTGCATATAGACTTCTTCATCAAGACTACCCTGAAAGAAGGCATTGTTAACATCCAGTTGATGAACATGCCAATCAAGTTGAGTGGCTATATCTAGGACAAGACGGACAATAGCAAACTTGACTAGACTGAAGGTGGAATGGTAATCAAGTCTGGGATGTTGAGTAAATCCCTTGGCAACCAAACGAGCCTTATAACTATTAACTGAACTATCAGGTTTATACTTAATACGGAATATCCACTTACAATCTGCCATGTTTTTGGAAGAGTCACATGGAACAAAATCCCAAGTCTGGTTACGAACAACAACATCAAATTCCGCTTGCATTGCTAAATTCCAGTGGGGAATTAGCTTGGCTTGCTTATGGGTAGTGGGAATTTTTTGAGATGATGTAGTGGTTGTGAGAAATTGACGAGGCTTAAGACTATTGGCCTGTGATCGGGTGATCATTCGGTGGACTTTGGTGGCTGGCTGGTTTGGTTGGGGTTAGGTTGGTGGGTTCGACTGAATAGGCGGAGAGGATTTTGGTTGAGGTGAGGAAGCCAGTTGTGACTGATGTAGTGCCGAAGCAGATGTAGGTGGGACAGACCTAGATTTTGGCTAGGAGTGGATGGTATTTCTCGCCTTTGATATGTGATAGTGACCATCATGGCAAAACTTCAGGTGCCAATATTGAAGAAGGAAAAGTAGTTCTCTGCTGTTGTGTAGCTTGTCTGGAAGGTGGAGAAGTAGGAGTCAAAATATGAGGAGAAGTAATATTACCTGATTGTTGAGAGACACCATCAGAAGCAGATGAGATAGCTTGTGGGCGTTGAGGGACCGTGGGCAATATAGCCACTGATCGTGGGAGTTGATAAGAGGAATTTGAAGTTGAATTATTATCCTCTTTGGTTGGTTGTTCAATAGAAATATTATCTCAAGATACATTATGCTTACTTCTAAAATCTGAAAAAATATTTTGAAAGGGAAAATTGTCTTCTAGAAAAATCACATCCCTGGATATATATATTTTGGAATTAACTTATCAAAACACTGATGTCTATAAAATTTATTACAAAATCCTAAATAAGCACATGGTGTAGATAGAGGTTCTAGTTTATTGCTGGAATATTGTTTGAGCCATGGGTATCATAAGCACCTAAAGACTTTGATGGTATTATGATTAGGCACTGTTTGGAATAGGATTTCGAAAGATGATTTATTTTGTAAATTTGGTGTAGGCATCTTATTGATCAAATAAACCGCTTGATGACATGCAAAACTCCAAAAAATTGAAGGTAAGGATGCTTGGTGTAACAAGGTACGCGCCATCTCAATGACATGCCGATGTCGGCTGTCACGACCCAATTTAACCCCTCCGAAGATGTCGTGACGGCATCTAGTCTTTACGACTAGGTAAGTCTGATATTACGGAAAATTTAAAGAAAACACTACTATAAAAATTAAAACAACATACTGTAAATAACAAGGATAGAGCCTCTCAACATATACAAAATAATCCCCCAAGAACCGGAATATCGCTAAGTCACAAGCTTCTATAATCTATGTAGCTCTATATAAAAGTCTGAAGATAAGCAAAAAGGAAATCTCTAGGAGGGAATATAAGGGGACTTCGAGGATCTGCGGACGCGGGCAAAAATACCTTGAAGTCTCCTAGAATCAGCAAGCACGAACTAACCTCGAGGCTGATAGCTCGTACCTGGATCTGCACACGAAAACATATACAGGAAAGGGCATGAGTACACCACAATGGTACCCAGTAAGTGTCAAGCCTAACCTTGGTCAAGTAGTGACGAGGTCAGGTCAGGGCCCTACCGTAGTATATATATAATAAATGAATCAGTAAAAGATATAAATAGAGTTTACGGTAAAATAAATTAAAAACAATTGCACAATTTTAACAATTAAGGGAGTCCTCGGCTCAGAACAAGGTAACCACAATAGGAAACTCTCCCCAGATACCGTCCCGTAGGTTCTGAAATGACTATGCAGTACAGGGGGATCTCCCAGAATACGTCCGTAGTCCCAAAATGAATATGCAGTGCTGGGGGAACTCCCGGAATACGTCCGTAGTCCCAAAATAAATATGCAATGTTGGGGAATCTCCCGGAATACGTCCATAGTCCCAAAGTCAATATGCAGTGCTGGGGGATCTCCCGGAATACGTGCGTAGTCCCAAAATAACTATGCAAGACAGGGGAGATCTCCCGGAATACGTCCGTAGTCCCAAAATAAATATGCAAGACAGGGGGGATCTCCCGGAATACGTCCGTAGTCCCAAAGTAAATATACAGCTCAAGATAAAATGACAGGTACGACATCAAATTATACAGTTTAGACTAAACACACACGAGGGAAGGAGGGGTCCACCTAGCATGTCGCACAGAAATTAAATAGGCAGTTAAAACACGTAGGCACGCTTTCCTAATCTAATCTAGCAACTAAACATAGTGGTGCAATCTAATAAGGGAAAACAGTTTATGATTAAGGAGGAAAAACATGATTTTTACAACAATAGCCCGTGTACCTACTCGTCACCTCACGTACACGGCACTCACACATCAAATAATACCAAACATCCTAAGGGGAAGTTCCCAACACAAGGTTAGGCAAGTCACTTACCTCGAACCGCTCAAATCAACATCACGCTTTTGCCACTAGTATCCGACTCCGAATGACCCAAATCTAATCAAACCAATTGCATAATATAAATATAACTACAAGTAATTAATTTAACTAATGAAATCAAGCTAGGGCAAGAAAATAGGAAAAATGCCCAAAAATCCTCCCCGGGCCCATGTCTCGAAATCGGGTAAAGATCATAAATTATGAACACCCATTCACTCACGAGATTACTCGTCCAAAAATTATTCAATTTCGACGCCTAAAACCCGATCAAAACCCAAAAATTCGATTGGAAAACGTTTTCCCCCATTTCCAAACTTCCACCCTCAAATTTCTTAATTAAATGAGGAAAACAACAATAGATTTATGTATATGATCCAAAATAGAGTTAGAATTCGTTACCCAATAGTTCTCTTCCAAAATCCCTCAAGAAATCGCCTCCCACCGAGCTCCAAATCAAATTTTGTGTTGTGAAACTTCAAAACCTTGAAACCATCTTTTCTGCCCAGCGATTTCTGCATCTGCGGTCCCGCACCTGCGGAAAAATCTTTGCAGGTGCGAAGGTCACTCATACGGGCTGGGGCCGCATCTGCAGTAACTGGGCTGCATCAGCGGTTTCGTTTCTGCGTTTCCCAGTCGCACCTGCGGTTCCTGTTGCCAAAGTACAATTCTGCATCTGTGGCTTCCTAGCCGCTTCTGCGGCTCCGCACCTGCGGTCCCACATCCGGAGGTGCGATTATATCAGGTTCAGCAACTTCAGAAAGTGCCTAAGTCCAAATCAAATCCGTTAAGCATCAGAAACTCACCTGAGGCCCCCGGGACCTCAACCAAACATACCAACCAATCCTAAAACATCATACGAACTTAGTCGAGCCCTCAAATCACATCAAACAACGCTAAAACCACGAATCACCCTCCAATTGAAACCTAATGAACTTGAATTTCCAAAATTCTACAACCGATGCCGAAACCAACCAAATATGTCCGATTGACCCCAAATTTTGTACACAAGTCATAATCACCACTATGGATCTATCTCAACTTCCGAAATCGGTTTCCGACCCCGATATCAAAATTTCCACTATCGGCTCGAAACTCTAAAAATTCAACTTTCGCCATTTCAAGCCTAAATAAGCTACGGACCTCCAAAATACAATCCGGACACGCCCCAAGCCCGAAATCACCGAACGGAGCTAACGCAAAATCCACGGAATTCCATTCTGGAGCCGTCTTCATATTGTTCTGACTATGGTCCAAATTCTAAGACTTAATCTCTCATTTGGGGACTAAGTGTCCCAAAACACTTCGAAACTCAAGATAAACCATCCCAGCAAATCACATTAGCAGAAAAAGACACGGGGAAAGCAGTTAATAGGGGATCGGGGTGTAAATTCTCAAAATGACCGGCCGGGTCGTTACATCCTCCCCCTCTTAAAACATTCGTTCGTCCTCGAACGAGCATAGAGACATACCTGAAGTGGTGAAAAGATGAGAATAGCGGCTGCGCATATCCCGCTTGGTCTCCCAGATTGCCTCCTCGACCGGCTGACCCTCCACTATACCTTTACTAAAGCAATATTCTTTGACCTGAGCTTCCTGACCTACCTGTCCAAAATGGCTACTGGCTCCTCAACATAAGATTGATCCTTGTCTAACTGGACTAAGCTGAAATCCAATACATGAGTCAGATCACAGTGATACTTCCTAAGCATGGAAACGTGTAATACCGGATGAACTCCTGCTAGGCTGGGAGGCAAGGCAAGCTCATAAGCAACCTCCCCAACACGCTGTAATACCTCAAAAGGACCAATGAACCTCGAGCTTAGCTTTCCCTTCTTCCCGAATCTCATGACGCCCTTCATAGGTGATACTTCAAGCAAGACCCGCTCTCCAACTATAAATGCCAAATAACAAACCTTCCGATCCGCATAACTCTTCTGCCTGGACTGGGCTATGCGAGTCTATCCTGAATCACCTTCACCTTATCCAGGGCATCCTGGACAAAATCTATACCCAACATTGGGCCTCGCCCGGCTTAAACCAACCTACTGGGTACCGGCACCGCCTACCATACAAAGCCTCAATCGGTGCCATCTGAATGCTGGACAGGTAACTATTGTTGTAGGCAAACTTTGCAAATGGCTAAAATTGGTCCCATGACCCTCCGAACTCCATCACACAAGCATGGAGCATATCCTCAAGAATCTGAATTGTGCGCTCGGACTGCCCGTCCATTTGAGGGTGAAAGGCTATGCTCAGCTCCACTCTAGTCCAACTCCTACTGTACGGCTCTCCAGAACCGCGATGTGAACTGTGTACCTCTATCTGAAATGATAGATATTGGAATACCGTGAAAGCGGACGATCTCCCTGATATAAATCTCAGCCAATCTCTCTGAAGAGTACGTAGTCAAAATTGGAATAAAATGAGCTGACTTGGTCAGCCGATCCACAATCACCCAAATAGCATCGTATTTCCTCAAAGTCCACGGAAGTCCAACTACGAAGTCCATGGTGATCTACTCCCACTTCCATTCTGGGATCTCTAACCTCTGAAGCAATCCACCAGCTCTCTGATGCTCATATTTAACCTGCTGCAGTTGAGACACTTGGCCACAAACCCAACTATATCCTTCTTCATCCTCCTCCACCAATAGTGCTGCCTCAAATCCTGGTACATCTTCGCGGCATCCGGATGAATGGAGTACCGCGAGCTGTGAGCCTCTTTAAGAATCAACTCCCGAAGCCCATCCACACTGGGCACACAGATCCAGCCTTGCATCCTCATCACGCCATCATCACCAATAGTCACATCTCTAGCATCACCTCGCCAAACCCTATCTTGAAGAACTAGAAGGTGGGGATCATCATACTGACGCTCCCTGATACGGTCATAAAGAGAAGACCGAGCAACCACACAAGCTAATACCCGGCTAGGCTCTAAAATATCCAATCTTACGAATTGACTGGCTAAGTCCTGAACATCCAAGGCTAAGGGCCTCTCAGCTGCCGGAAAATATGCCAAACTACCCAAACTCTCTGCCCGCCGACTCAAGGCGTCGGCCAATACATTGGCCTTCTTTGGGTGGTACAATATAGTGATGTCATAGTCTTTAAGTAGCTCCAACCACCTCCGCTAATGCAAATTAAGGTCCTTCTGCTTGAACAACTGCTGCAAGCTCCGGTGATCAGTGTAGATCTCACAAGGAACACCGTACAAATAATGACGCCAGATCTTCATGGCATGGACAATAGTTGCTAACTCTAGATCATGAACAGGATAATTCTTCCAATGCACCTTCAATTGTATAGACGTGTAGGCGATCACCCTACCGTCCTGCATCAATACCGCTCCAAGGCCAATCCTCGAGGCATCACAATAGACAGTGTAAGACCCCAAACCTGTAGGCAATACTAATACTGGGTCAAAGCTATCTTGAGCTTCTGAATAGGGATGGGCATAATACCGACCGAACCGAAAAAACCGGCCGAACCGTGAATTTCGATTTTTCGGTTTCGGTTTAATCGATTTTTCGGTCGGTGCACGGTTTTAAAATTATTAATTTTCGGTTACTCTGTGCCGTTCACGATTTTTGTATTTCGGTTTTCGGTTAAACCGAAAAACCGAAATTCAGGGGTATTAGACTATTAGTTCAAAACTTATAAGTTAATAGTTATAACCCAATGCTAATAGTCCAAGCCCAAATGCCAATAGTCCAAGCCCACCCCACCCAATTTACCCCCACAGACCACAGTCACGTTAGGAAGAAATCATGACGCGGAGGAATTAAAGTTGCTGTTTATCGTTACTATTTTTTCTTACATAATCACAAAGCAGAATTCCAGGGGACTAGAGTCGAGAATGTGAACAAACAAATGTGACACTATGCTATTGCAGTACTTAGAGTATGTGAAAATACTTCATCTAATTATGCACATACAAATGATACACCGTCGTTGCTACAAAATCACAAGAATATATTTGAATACAATTTGTAACCGTAACAACTAAATTTCTCAACATAAAATTATCATATAATCCTTAATTTTTCCACGAGTTGCGACAGTGATCATGAGGCGTCCACTGAAACAGTTGGAGTGAACAGTAACTACGGCCCTAACATCCTTACTGTTTTGACAAAATCCGCTGAAATAAACAGTGTCTAAGAACCTCACTTTAAGGCCTAACGTTCGAAATTCTCCTTCGTGCATTAGGTTTTGCATTAGTTGCGACAGTGTCATTGCTAAATTTTGTATTTCTGTCTGGCCAGTTTTTGTTTTGAACCGTTTAAAACCGAAAAAATAAACCGGAAATAACCGAACCGAACTTTGAAAAAACCGCACCGAACCATAAATACTTTGGTTTGATTTGGTTATTAATATTACAAAACCGAAAACCGATAAACCGAATCGTACTTTCATAATAACCGACCGAACCGACCGACGCCCACCCCTACTTCTGAAAGCTCTCCTCACACTCCTCGGTCCACCTGAACGGAGCACCTTTCTGGGTCAGCCTAGTCATATGTGCTGCAATAGATGAAAATCCCTCTACAAAGCGACAGTAGTACCCCGCCAAACCAAGGGAACTATGGATCTCCGTAGCTGATGACGGTCTAGGCCAACTCTACACTGCCTCTACCTTCTTCGGATCTACCTTGATCGCATCACAAAACACCACGTAGCCCAAGAATGCCACTGAATCAAGCTAGAATTCATACTTAGAAAATTTTGCATACAATCTGTTCTCCATCAAAGTCTGAAGCACGGTCCTCAGGTGCTGCTCATGATCTTCCTGAGACAAGGAATATACCAGAATGTCTTCAATAAATACAATGACGAAAGAATCAAGATAAGGCCGGAACACATTGTGCATCAAATGCATAAAGGTTGCTGGGGCATTAGTCAGCCCAAATGACATGACAAGAAACTCATAATGACCATATCTGGTCCTGAAGCAGTCTTTGGGATATCCGACTCCCCAATCTTCAACTGATGATAGCCAAACACAAATCAATCTTGGAAAACACCTTGGCACCCTCTAACTAATCAAATAAATCATCGATGCGAGGCAAAGGATACATGTTCTTCACTGTAACCTTGTTCAACTGCCGATAGTCGATACACATACGCGTAGAACCATCCTTTTTTCTTTACAAACAAGGCCGGAGCACCCCAAGGTGATACACTGGGCCTGATGAAACCCTTATCAAGCAACTCCTGCAATTGCTCCTTCAACTCCTTCAACTCAGGAGGAGCCATATGGTAAGGAAGAATAGATATGGGCTAAGTGCCCGGCAACAAATTAATGCCGAAGTCAATATCCCTATCGGGCGGCATACCCGGAAGATCAGCTGGAAACACATCAGGGAAGTCCCTCACCACGGGGACTGACTCAACTGTAGGGGTGTCAATACTGGCATCTCTCACATAGGCCAAATACGCATCATACCCCTTCTCAACCATTCGCTGAGCCTTAAGAAATGAAATGACCCTGCGAGGAGTATACTCTAAGGTACCTCTCCACTCTAATCTCGGTAAACCTGGCATAGCCAGGGTCACGGTCTTAGCGTGATAATCAGGAATAACATAATGGGGCAAAAACCAGTCCATGCCCGAGATAACATCAAAATCTACCATGCTGAGCAATAACAAATTGGCTCTAGTCTCAAAACCACTAAGAGTAATCTAACACGACCGATAAACGCAGTCCACAACAAGAGAATCTCCCACAGGAGTGGAAACATAAACAAGGGAGCTCAAAGAATCCCGAGATATCCCCAAATGTGGAGAAAAATAAGAAGACACAATGAATACGTAGAGCTTGGGTCAAATAATACTGATGCATCCCTATGACAGATAGGGACGATACCTGTGATGACTGAGTCTGAAGCGACGGCCTCTGAACGGGCTAGAAGGGTAGAGTATCTGGCCTGGCCTCCCCCTCTAGGGCGACCTCGACCTCCCCGACCTCCACCTCGAGCTGCCTGAGGAGGTGGAGCGGTAGCTGGGGCTAGGAGAATGGCCGGAGGACCCGATAGAGCACGTGGAGGCTAATAAGACTGTGGAAGTGCACCCCTCCTGGCTCTGGGGCAATCTCTAACCATGTGACCAGTGTCACCACACTCAAAACAACCCCTTGGAGGACGCGGTGGCTGAGACTGACTCGGACCTGGCCTGCTGTACTGGCCGGTAATAGCACCTCGAGTAGGAGGCATACTGGATACTGGCGGTGCATAATAGGGCTCTTGAGGTCTAGGAGGAGCTGGAACACCACTGGCTGCTGGCAGAGCTGAATGAACAGGGCGACTCACAAAACCCCTACCATAGTGTGCTTCTGGTGCACAGGCTCCTGAATAATGACTAGTCTCTCGAGACCTCTTGGCCTCTCTCTCCTCTCTGTCCCGGGTAAGCATGCCCTCCACTCTCCTGGCAGTACTCATTGTCTGCTGATAAGTAATGTCCATCTCCAACTCCCTGGCCATACTGGTCTAAATACTGGGGTGGAGTCCCTCGATGAAGTGACGAACCCTCTCTTTGACAGTGGCAACCAAAGCGAGTGCATGACGAGCTAAGTCACTAAAACGGACTGCGTACTCCGACACAGTCATAGCACCCTGGCGCAGCTGCTCAAACTCTGCGCGCCAAGCATTCGTGAGGCTCTGGGGAACATACTCACGCAAAAACATCTTGGAAAACTGAGTCCAAGTGAGTGAGGCTGCCTTGTCCGAACTACTCAGCTCATAGGCACGCCACCACTGATATGCCGCTCCCCTCAGCTGGAAAGTAGTGAAAGAAACCCCACTCATCTCCATAATTCCCATAGTGCAGAGAATACGATAACACTCCTCAAGAAAACCTAGAGCGTCATCTGAAGCTAGTCCGCTGAAGGTAGGTGGGTGGTACTTCTTGTACCTCTCAAGTCTGAGCTGCTCTACCTCAGAAGTAGCTACCCTGGTCTCATGCTGAACCGGAGCCACTGGGGGCATAGGAATATACTCTGGGGCCTGATCAACCTGAACCCTCTGCTCAGGAGTGCGGGCTGCAGGAGTCTGTGCCCCTCCCCCGGCTTGAGATGTAGCGAGAGCTATCGAAAGTAGTCCAGCCTGAGCTAAAGTGCTGAACATGCTCATGAACTAGGCTAATGCCTCCTGGAGGGCTGGAGTAGCAATAGGAATCTCCAATGCCGACCCTCCAGCTGGAGTTGCTGGGGGCTCCTCTATCAGCTCTCGCAGGTGCTCGGGCTGCACCGCATGGTTGTCCTCTACCCCGACCGCGGCCTCGGGCGGCTCTTGCAGGGAGCTCGGGTACCTGGTCGTCAGTCCTCCCGGTACGGGTCCTCACCATTTTTTTGAGAAAGAATAGAATATAATATTAGGATTTTTGATGTCAATAACTCGCACGACAAGGAAATCAAAGAAGTATGATTATTCTTAACAGTTACATAGCCTCCCGAAGATAAGTACGGACGTCTCTGCACCGATCCGCGAGACTCTAATAAATCGGTTTGTGACTCACGACTCCTATGAACCTAGAGCTCTGATACCAACTTGTCACGACCCAATTTAACCCCTCCGAAGATGTCGTGACGGCACTTAGTCTCTACGATAAGGTAAGCCTGATATTACGGAAAATTTAAAGAAAACACTACTATAAAACTTAAAACAACATACTGTAAATAACAAAGATAGAGCCTCTCGGCATATACAAAATAATCCCCCGAGAACCGGAATATCGCTAAGTCACTAGCTTCTATAATCTATGTAGCTCTATACAAAAGTCTGAAGATAAGCAAAAAGAAATCTCTAGGAGGGAATAGAAGGGGAATCCGAGGATCTGCGGACGCGAGCAGAAATACCTTGAAGTCTCCTAAGAGTCAGCAAGCACGCACTAACCTCGTGGTTGATAGCTCGTACCTGGATCTGCTCACGAAAACATGTGCGGAAAAGGGCATGAGTACACCACAATGGTACCCAGTAAGTGCCAAGCATAACCTCGTTCAAGTAGTGACGAGGTCAGGTCAGGGCCCTACCGAAGTGTGTGTGTGTGTATATATATATATATAATTAAGCAGTAAGAGATATAAATAGAGTTTACGGTAAAAAAAATTTAAAAAATTGCATAATATTAACAGTTAAGGGAGCCCACGGCTCCGAACAAGGTAACCACAACAGGAAACTCTCCCAGGATACCGTCCCGTAGGTTCTAAAATGACTATGCAGTACAGGGGGATCTCCCGGAATACGTCTGTAGTTCCAAAATGAATATGCAGTGCTGGGGGATCTCCCAGAATACGTCCGTAGTCCCAAAATAAATATGCAGTGCTGGGGGATCTCCCGGAATAGGTGCGCAGTCCCAAAATAAATATGCAAGACAGGGGGGATCTCCCGGAATATGTCCGTAGTCCCAAAGTAAATGTGCAGCTCAAGATAAAATGACGGGTACGACATCAAATTATACAATTTAGACTAAACACACACGAGGGAAAGAGGGGTCTACCTAAGCATGTCGCACAGAAATCAAATAGGCAATTAAAACACGTAGGCATGCTTTCCTAATCTAATCTCAACAACTAAACATAGTGGTGCAATCTAATAAGGGAAAACAATTTATGATTAAGGAGGAAAAACGGGATTTTTACAACAATATCCCGTGTACCTACTCGTCACCTTACGTACACGGCACTCACACATCAAATAATACCAAACATCCTAAGGGGAAGTTACCCAACACAAGGTTAGGCAAGCCACTTACCTCGAACCGCTCAAATCAACCCGATATCACATTTTTGCCATGAGTATCCGACTTTGAATGGTCCAAATCTAATCAAACCAACTGCATAATGTAAATATAACTACAAGTAATTAATTAACTAATGAAATCAAGCTAGGGTAAGAAAATAGGAAAAATGCCCAAAAATCCTCCATAGGACCATGTCTCGAAATAGGGTAAAGATCATAAATTATGAACACCCATTCACTCACGAGATTACTCGTCCAAAAATTATTCAATTCCAATGCCTAAAACCCGATCAAAACCCAAAAATTCGATTGGGGAACTTTTTCCCCCATTTCCAATCTTCCACCCTCAAATTCCTTAATTAAATGAGGAAAGCAACAATAGATTTATATATATGATCCAAACTAGAGTTAGAATTCGTTACCAATAGTTCTCTTCCAAAATCCCTCAAGAAATCGCCTCCCACCGAGCTCCAAATCAAATTTTGTGTTATGAAACTTCAAAGTTCAAACCCTTGAAACCATCTTTTCTGCCCAGCGATTTCCGCATCTGCGCTTATTGGGCCGCATCTGCGGTCCCGCACCTGCAGAAAAATCATCGCAGGTGCGAAGGTCACTTATATGGGCTGGGGCCGCATATGCGGTTTCGCTTCTACGGTTACCCAGCTGCACCTGCTGTTCCTGTTGCCAAAGTCCAATTCCGCATTTGTGGCTTCCTATCCGCTTCTGTGGCTCTGCACCTACGGTCCCATATTTGCAGGTGCGATTATATCAGGTTCAGCAACTTCAGAAAGTGCCTAAGTCCAAATCAAATCCGTTAAGCATCCGAAACTCACCCGAGGCCCCCGGGACCTTAACCAAACATACCAACCAATCTTAAAATATCATACGAACTTAGTAGAGCCCTCAAATCACATCAAACAACGCTAAAACCACGAATCACCCTCCAATCCAAACCTAATGAACTTGAATTTCCAAAAATCTACAACCTATGCCGAAACCAACCAAACCATGTCCGATTTACCCCAAATTTTGCACACAAGTCATAATCACCACTATGGACCTATCCCAACTTCCGGAATCGGATTTGACCCCGATATAAAAATTTCCACTATCGGCCCGAAACTCCAAAAATTCAACTTTCGCCATTTCAAGCCTAAATAAGCTACGGACCTCCAAAATACAATCCGCACACGCCCCTAAGCCCGAAATCACCCAATGGAGATAACGGGATCGACGAAATTCTATTCCGGAGCCGTCTTCATATTGTTCCGACTACAGTCCAAATTCTAAGACTTAAACTTTCATTTGTGGACTAAGTGTCCCAAAACACTCCGAAACTCAAGATGAACCATCCCAGCAAATCATATTAGCAGAAAAAGACACGTGGAAAGCAGTTAATAGGGGATCGGGGTGTAAATTCTCAAAATGACCGGCCAGGTCGTTACATCCGTTCAACTAAAGCGAACCAAGGTGTGTATGGGGGTGACACTTAGTGTACAAGGATAATATTTTTGTGTTAAAATTTCTTTCAAGCAGGGGATGTAAGGTTTGGAAGATTTTCAAAACTTCTGTTTTATCTTTGAGCGTGAACAACCACATATATTTTGAAAATTGATCAACAAATAAAATGTAGTATCATTTTTTGTCAATCGATAATACCAGAGACGGTCCCCATAAATTACTATAAATTAAATGTAATTTCTTGTCACTGTACAAAAAGTTTTTGAGAAAGGCATTCTGTGGCTTTTATTGGAATAACATGAATTATAAATAGTACTAGTTTTTAATCAGAAACTGGAACGCAAAACTCAAGTAGAAATTTACTCATGTGCGATGATTAGGGTGGCCTAATCGTCGATTCCACAGGTGGTACGGGACATCAACATTGCATTTGGGAGGACCTTCAACATCGCTGGTGGCGACTCATACATCCTATTTCTAGTCCATCTGCAAACCAAAGGCACCCTTGTAGTCAAATCCTTCACAAAATAAAAACAGAAAAAAGAATTCAATAGAGGTGTTATTGTCTTGACAAAACTTAGAGACGGAGAGTAGATTATTTTAATGGTCGGAGAGCAGAGAAATTTTGGAGATGGAATTTGTGATTTGATGCATTAATATTCACATTACCAGTATGAGAGATTGGAATGACATTACCATTGCCCATGATTCTATCATCCGAACCATGGTAGTCTTGCATAGTGGCTAAACTCTAAGTGTCTGAGAAAACATGATGTGTTACACCACTATCAACGATCCACGAAGGATGGTTGATTTTGGAAGCACGCAGCGTAAATAGCGCGAGCTTGAAAATGATTGTGAGACCGTGTCCGACATACACGAGCAGTATGTCCTCTACCATCTCAAAGTTGGCAGTAAATATTATTGTTGGAAGGCTGTTGTTGCTAATTGTTGCGCTTGGGCTGCGGATTGTTGCTCCATGATCGACTACTACTTTGTTGTTAGAGATTGTTATTGTTGGGCGTATTTGATCGTCGATTACTATTGGATCCCTGATGTGTAAGAGTTGAACTAGTCCCTATAGCAATATTGATAGTTATTGGAGTAGAAGGAGTCTTTTTGGCTTCCTCATGCTAAAGAAAGAATGAGCTTTTCATATAGTTCTTCGTATGAGATTGTTGAATCTCGAGCTCGGATAGCAGCGGAAAGATCTCGAAATTCATGTCCAAGTCTAGTAAGAATCTTGACAACCAATTCTTCATTGGAAACGGGGGATCCAGTAGTGGTAAGTTCACCACTTAGTAAGCGAACTTGATGGAGATAATCTGTAATAGGGCCAGAGTCCTTGGAAAGGGAGGCTAGACGGTTTTGAAGACTAAAGATACGAGTTTGAGATTTGTTTGCATAAGCAGTATGCAAGGCATCCCAAGCCATTTTGGCATCGGCGGCAGAAGCAACTGTACTGGAAATTGTTGAGCCTACAGATGCCGAGACATCATTTTGTATGAGCTGATCTTGTTGAAACCAACCAACAAAATTAGGATTGGGTACTTCTTGGTTATTTGTAGAGATAGTCTGAGAGGGGGTTGGTTTCGATGCATCGAGGTGACCAAAGAGATTGCGCCCACTCATAAGCATGGACACCTGAGCCTTCCATAGCGAGAAGTTATAGCTACAGGTAAGTTTGATGGGAAGTTGAGTAACGGGATTGAAATGGATAACAGTCTTTGAATCCGAGGTGTTATCGGTATTGACAATAGTCGAAGAACTTGGAGCCATTTGTTCGTGCGGTGGGCGAGTTAGAAAAGATTAGGATCAAACTCGTTGAAGCAGTAGAGCTCTTGATACCATAAAGAGTGATAAATGTAGACGAAAAACTTGTGTTGTATTGATTATATGGTTGACTTTATATAGCAAGTACATAAAAGCTGTGAAAAATGTAATAAATTAAAGAGAATCTAAAATACATAGAAACGTGAATAACAATCCTAACAAAATGAATCTGTTAACACCAAAAGAGAGATTAAAAAACAGTATAACAAAGAGTCCTATGCAGAATGAGCTACTTCCCCTTCTCTTTTTTTAAAAATTAAAATTTAAGGTGGAGTTTAAAATTGGATAAGTTAATGCAAAATCCTCAGATACTTAATTCCTTTTAGAAAGTCAGTAGTGATGTATTTTCTCCCAAAAACTTGTTAATACTCGAGGAAACAAATAATATACTCCATAAAAATGACAAAACTGAAGATAAAATAAAAATTAAAAAAGAAAAGAAAAACAAGAGTGAGACGAGTGAGCATAAACCGAACTCTCAGCTCCACAAATTTACTTGCAATGGCAACAACACTCTCTCACTCCTCACTCTATCCCCTCCATTCTCTCTCCTCTTCTTGTTTTTCTTCAACAATTCGTTCATCTCTATGCCCTTTCACTTGCTGTCCTTCTTCATTTTCTTTCCCAATAACTCAGTTCTCAACAAATCTTGAAATCCCAGTATTGTCATCATGTTGTTCCCAAATTCAGCAACTATTCCCATCCACAATAAAGCATCATCACCCCATTTTGCTCTTCGTTGGTGTTGACTCACCCCCTTTGGATACCCAAACATTTCTTGCCACTTTCAGTGTTTTAGCTGCCATTGCTCTCTCCCTCTTTCTTGGCCTCAAGGTATACAATTTTTTCTCTGTTTTCTTTCAGTGGGTTTTATAAAGTTTCCTTTTTATTGCATCTCTTTTCTTTCAGTGTTTTAGCTGAGGGTTTAGTTAAAGTTGGATTTTGTTAATATTTGCAGGGAGATCCAGTTCCTTGTGATAGGTGTGCTGGAAATGGTGAGCCTTTTAAATTATGCTCTTTGCAATTTTACCCCTTTTTTACAATACTTTAGTTGTATTAATTCTGCTAATGACATAGTTACCACTTACCAAAAATTATGATTCCTTTAAATCTGTAACATAGAATTCCCACTTCAGCCCTGACTCTTCAAACACCAACAGTAATGGTAATGGGAATATATTAGGATTTGATGAAGTAATGAAACTCAAAGAAGCTATTATTGTTCCATTTTATTTTAGTAATTCTGCTATTTACTGGAACTATAAACGATGTTAAATATATAATTCCTCGTGTAGAACAATGTAATTGAGCTAAGAGGAAACTGTCTGTACAAGCCAAGCCCAACTGTGTAAGGGATCCAAAGTTGTAAGATACCTCAATTCATAACTATGAGTAGTACTAAATAGAGAAATTTAAGTACTTATATGGTATTGTAAAATCATGTAATAGTTCTGATCACGATCAAAACTAGATAAATGACAACTGATTGTCATGGTAAAGCTTTACAGGATTGTTCCATAAGCTACAGCTTCCTCCAATAGCCATTTAAACACTGCATCAATAACTAGTTATAAGATGTTCTTATATGCTATGTTAGGTCTTGGCAGACAACCATCTTTCCATAATTTTGATAGATAATTGTAAACAGCGATCGGAAACAGCCTCTCTGCCCTTCCAGGATAGGGGTCCCTTATAGGGGTAGCGATAAGGTTGCTTACATCTTACCCTCCCCAGACACCATTCGTGGAAACTCACTGGGTTGTTGTTGTTGTTAATTGTAAACAAGCATATTGGTAATTTCTTTATCTTCATAATCAAGTGGAAGGGTATGCTTCGATTAGCCACGCATGCCCGGCAAAGACAGACCTAGAAGGTGGTATGCACTTAATCTATAATGGATTTGTATATTGCTTTTGTTTTAGGATGTTATTACGTGTGCTTTATCAGGAGAACTGCGATGGCCCTGCACTTAAACAAAAACTAATAGATTAAGACTTGAAAAGAAGGAAACAGAAGGCTAGTTCTTCTTGTACTCTTCATTTCTTCCCTAGTCTTATAGCTTATATTAATGGACAGAAAAGAGGAACATGCCAACAACTCTGTGAGCTAGTAGGAGAGAATACTTTACGTCTCTCTCTCTCTCTCTCTCTCTCTCTCTCTCTCTCTCTCTCTCTCTCTCTCTCTCTCTCTCTCTCTCTCTCTCGTGGAGGAAGAGCGTAGCGAGAGAAAAGTTTGCACATTTTGTTGGTTCAGCCAATTCTGTTTCAGCTTTACCAATCACAGGTGAATGAAGCTATCTGGCTTGACAAAAGGGTCTAACTCAAGCACAAAAGCATAAAGTCGTGCACACATGTTCTTTTTACAAAATGCATTGTGTTGCTGCTGGTATGATTTTGCTTCTAAAGGGAAAGAAGATTCATGTAATTAATTCATTTTGATGCATAGGTGGTACGAAGTGTGTCTTTTGCAATGATGGTAAGATGACAACCGAAAAAGGATTAGTTGACTGCAAAATTTGCAAGGGTGCAGGTACCTCTCAGCTGCAATTTTATTTCCCAACCAACTTCAAGTAATCGGTTAATATGGAATGCTTATAACATGTAACGGATTGGATAACTCTGAATTGCGTCTAGATATATGAATGACATATAATTCAAGTGATCTTTCACTAATATCTGGTCTCGAGTATGATTGCATCCATTGGTTCGTGTAATATACTATGTTACTGCACTCTGAAGCTAAAAGAATCTCTTTTTGTTGGGTGCCTCTTTTTGCAGGATTAGTATTCTGCAAGAAATGTTCTGGTTCTGGATACTCAAAACGGCTATGACCTATACTACTCGCTCTCTTTTCTCCTGTAATTATAGACGTGTATTCTGAGGCTAATCCACCAATACATGAAAATTTGAAGCACTGATATGAGGCTGTTGTATTTGTTCAAATATTTTGTTTACGTATCTTTCCAAAATGTATCGCTCTACCCCTACGTCTGCCTTAGCCGGGGATTGCTTTGTGCACTGGTAAGCCCCAAGTCCTTATCTTTAAAATCTTTAAACCTTCAAGGCTTCAACATCAAGAAAACTTTCTACTGAGAAAATGGGAAGTAAGAAAATGCATATCTTGATGATATTATGCTCCTATTTCAAATGAGTTTTCCATCTTTCATCCTACAGCTTTACAATGGTTTTATTCTGTATAGCTATGGAGCTTAATTGTGAATATAACAATTGAAATGTGTGGACCTAAAATACCAAAGATAGGGGCAACTACACAAATAGCTCTCAAAGTGGAAGATCTTGAATTTAAGAAGTGTTACCCCTCATTTGTTTTATGGGCAACACTTTTAACTTTTGACCTTGAAGTTCTGTCAATAGGACAAGCGGAGGTCAAACGTTAAGATCACCCCCCAAAAGTATCATATTTCTGCAATTTTTTGAAAGATGGGTCATTTTGAAATTTTTTTTACTGGACCTACTGCATTCCAGAAATCCTTTCAGTATGCTGAATGAAACTGGCATCCACGTATTGTGAAATGTAGAATGAGGATGAACTGTGAAATGTGGAAATAATGAGAAGTCAGCAACGAAGAGTACATTTTTAGGCTTAACTGCATTCTGAATGGGCAAGTCTTCTTTCTTTTCTTTCCTTTTTCCTTTTTAATGCTTTAGTGGTATTTATGCTGGAAAAACTGTACATCTGGTTAGCAAAGGGGTCGTTTGGTACTAGGATTAAATTATCTCGGTATTATAATCCTTAGACTAATTTATCCCACCTGGGAGGTGGAATAATATAATAAGGTGTGATATCCTATATTGAGAATGAGATTAAATTTATACCATGTTTAGTTGACTGTATAAATTTATCTCAGGATTAATATATGCCGCCAATCAAACATGGTATAAATCTAATCTCACACCTTATCCCACCTTATCCCGCGTTCCAGGGGTATAAATTTGATCCCACATCAGAACTATGGAAACATCAAATTAAATGTTAGAGCAATAATATAAGAGCTTATTTTAACTGCAACAACAGAAAAGAGGTGGTTGTTTTTTCTTACTATTTATTATGCCATTTCATGTAAGATATTCAGGGGTAATTTCACTTATGATCATTCAAATATCTTTTAATTTCACTAAATACACTTAACTATTTTTTGTCACTTAAAAGTAACTAAACTTTATCATTGTTATTTAAAAGTCATTTTGGCTCAAACCCCATCATAAATATTACATGGCATAAAATTTAATGAGAAAAAATCCAAAAAGAAATACCACATAAGCTTAAATGAGTTATACCCACTAAATTCATTTCTCCATAAATGTTGTTTGACCCATAACCAAAATGGGTTTCGACAGGGGGAAAAAACGCACACCCCTAATAAAATTAGGTTTTGTGATTTTTTGGGGGGTTTTGATCGTACAGATATAATCTTTCTTTCCTCTAAACAATTGCAACAAGTTGTATGTAATTGCATGTTTATTGTGAAAATAGATTCTTATTAACCTATTATTCTTGTATGCTTATGATACGTTCATATGTTATGTAAGATGGATACAATACTATTTTAACTTCACTAGAAAATTATAAATATATTATATAAGTTGGGTACAATAGTATTTTAACTTCAGTAGAGTTATAAAACGACTCGGATGAGCCATACAAACAAGATAAGAGTTTTTTAGTATAGAATAATTATAAACGCGCATTATGTAACAGAAAAGGCAAGAATTTGGTAGTATAGGATAATCATTTTAAACTAATATGGAATTTAATATCTTTTTTTATCGAAACCATTTGGTTATGGGTCAAATTACATTTAAGGGGAAATGGATCTAAAGTGGGTATGGTCCATTTAAGTTTATGTGGCATTTATTTTTGGTTTTTTCTCATTAAATCTTATGTCGTGTCATATTTATGGTAGGGGTTTGAGCCAAAATGACTTTTAAGTGATAACTAGTATTAGTACCCGCGCGATGCGCGGATAAGTAAAAAGAACGATCGACACTGTAAAGTTTAATATGTTAGTGTTAATACCACCTTTACAACCAAACATTAAAATCATTTTAAGACTCGAGTAAAACATTCATTCCATCTCCTAATAAATGTTCCACGAAAAATAATGATGCTATACAATTTGCTTGATATGAAGCATGTGCTTAAGAGAATATTTTTGTAGCAAATGCTCATGACATATTGCAGTGCATTTCCCAAAAGTTGTCCTCTGTATTGTGGCAATGATGAAGGAATATGAATTATGGCAAACATTAGCTCCTCCCTATATCAAAATGTATGGGGCAATGCATATGCAAAAACTAATTTCCTGCTAAGGCTCTCTCTTATTATTGTCTGGCATTTGTGGCAATTGAAACTTTTTACTATTTCTACCATTCCACAGGCTTTGTCTATTAGCCGAACATTGTCCAAAGCCAAATTACGGAGAGCTGATAAATTCAGCTATTCAAACCAGAGATGAAGCAGGTGGAAGAGTTGATTATGCTGAAGTGAGAACTTAAACAATAATAATATATTTCATATGGATATAAACAAAAGAATACCAACTAGGAACTCAATCTGTTCCCAATATCAAAAATAGAATTCCTCTTTGCAGTGATATACCTCTTTGCAGTAATAAACTTCTGGTGAACTGCCACATAACATAGTAATACCAAATTAAAAATATTAACTAAAAAAATGATACATAAGACCAAAGGATCAGAAGACAATAACAATACACAATAATTAAATGATAAATCATTTAATAACGTATTGTTATGAATATTTTTGTCATATAATATTATTCCTTATATGGTAATATTTGAGCTGCAATTATTTAAATTTCTAAGTAATATACAGTTGTATTATGCAGATCTAACATGTTTTGTCCATGTATGGCTTGTACTTTTGGATCCCAATATCAAACCATGATTTCATAACTCCATCATAATGAATCACTGCAGCCTACTCAATTTCAGCTCGGTTGACGCTAGAGTAATACCCCAACCCCGAGGACATGCCATCGCCTATCTAGAGCATGTGTATGTTTGTAAAAAGTCATCCAACCGATTGGCAAACTACCAGCTTTCAATAATTGTCTCTTACTTCCCTGCATCAACACAATGACATAAACTAAATGTTTATAGCAACGATGATAAAAGGAAAAGAGTATATAATAAAACATCAATTTGTAAACAGTAGGATATAGATCTATTACCAGCTCCAAGTAATTGTGATAGAGCACAGTTAGGTTTCGCTTCCTCCACTTTTGTAGATCAAATATATTCATCCCGAATGCCTATGTGCATGTGTTTGCATCCACAATTTTTCTAGACTCATTAAATTAAATTACGGAAAACTTCTTTGTACACTACATTTCTAGCTTCATTTGTTATTTGTCCATCATCGTCATAAACTAAAATCTTTAACCCTTTTCTACTTGTCACCCGTGAAAGAGCAACATACAACTGTCCATGTGTAAATACTGATTTCTTCAAAAATAACCCAACATGAGACAATGACTGGCCTTGACTTTTATTAATTGTCATGGCAAAAGACACCACAATTGGAAATTGTCGTCGCTGGAACTTAAAAGGTATTCTCGCATCAGACAGAGTCAACGTCATTCTTGGAATAAACACTTTTTCTCCAGCCATATTACCTTCAATAACTCGATTTTCAAGTCTTGTGATGATCAACCTTGTACCATTGCATAATCCCGACGACTGGTCTATATTTCTCAGTAACATCACAGAAACACCAACCTTTAGAGTAATTGAATGATTTGGAACTCCAGAACATTTAATACTGTTTAGGAATTCTGGTGTATGTACTTGGTCCAAAGCTGTAAAAGCATGATCAGACATACAAAGTATCAGAACTCAAATATGTCTTCTCAGGATTATGATTGAGTGAAACCATAATATAAATGAAGGTCAGACTAACATTCAAATAAGATAAGATCTATATTAACATGTGCCAAATAAATGTGATGCTAATCTACTGCATCCTGACCAAGTGCTCAAGTTTGGATGGTGAAAATGTAAAGAGATTCAAACTTTACCTTCATTAGGATCGCTATTTTAAATCAGTCATTTTATCTTTACTTCTAATACTTGTGATGGATTTGTGTAATATAAAAGGAGTATTTAATAACTCAAGAGTAGTAGCCATAGTTTATTATTCTTAAAATTCTCAATTTGGTTATAACTCTATATTAAAAAAACAGTTTAGCTATGCAACAAACAACTTGAGCAGACTTGTGGCGTAGCATTATTGAAACTTAAAAATATCCATACTGCATATTTAAACAACTTTAATATGTAATCTCAGTCACAAATATACTCTTACCCTTATTCCGGCAATTTATATAATTTATTTGGCAAGACCATCAGTTGATTTTTATTCACATACTTTCAGAAGCATATTCATATAAAATTCGTATGCTTTGTTGCATATGACATGTTAAGCGTGAGATAAAATATAAAATAAATTTGTGTCTATGTGTAGTGATGTTACCCCAAAATGATTTTTATGTCAAAAGTAACAATTTTACAATGAGCAAGTTACATTGCGAAAATTCAAATGCTAACCTTGCACAATTGGAGTACTTATAGTACAAATGCTAATTCAAATCCGATTTTACAAATGCTAATTGCAAGTTAATTAAGTCTTTCTTAAAAAAGAATTCCTACCATAACTAAATTATACACAAAATTTAATTAAAAATACTTATAGTAATGTATATGATATATGTATTAATGTATATTATTCGCAAATAAGGTCAAATATAAAGCGTGTACTAAATATAGAATTAATATTTCAACTTAAAATTAATGTGTAATATACCAAAAAAAAAATCTTAATGATTCTTTCTAAAAAAAAAAAAAGATACCTACAGATTCTGAGAACATTTTTGTTAGCCGAATTGATGCTCAAGAAAGTTGCATCCCTCTTTCTAGTGTACTTGAATGGCTTGGTTTTATTTATTTATTTGAATGGCTCTTGATCAACTAATAATTTTTCTCAAAATTAGTAGAAATAGAATCCAACAAATAGATTCCCTAATAGTGTCAAGTGGCTTGTTCTCAATATGCCACTTGGCTTAATATTAAGTCAAACTATCCTTCTTTTAATATAATATAGATGATAAAGTTTAGCTACTTTTAAGTGATAAAAAATAGTTGAGTGACTTTAGCGAAATTGAAAGGTAGTTGAATGAACATCGGTGAAATTAACAAAAAGTGACTCTTTCTCAAGATGAGATATATATATACAAGGTATTGATTATTGTGCAAAGGTTCAAAATATGGGCAAATGAGAAGCTCGGATCATTACGAAATTTAGACAAATCTGAAGAGAACTCCATAGGCTTCCAATTACAAAATATGCATTGATTAAGGATAGTTACATCCCAGCAATCTAGTGTTGATTATTGAGCCTTGTCAAATAGCATTTGCCGGCACATAAACTTATTTCTTTTGTCAATTTTTTTTATTTCTTCCATCATCATTTTATTCTGTGCCAAAGCTAATCCGTGTGTGATAACACTATGTGACAAACAAATACAAACTTTGCAAAATAGTACTTGAAAAATACTTTGTCCTTGTTATCATCACCAAATAGAACAAAACAAAACACAAAAAAAAAATCACCCCTTATTAACTCTTCCTTTGTTTTCTCCGATCCCCTCTGGCCTCCTCTATCTTAAAACACACATAAACAAACACAGTACTCCAGAAACTAGCAAGAACACATTTTGAGAGTGATGAAGGACAGTAATAGTGCAGTTCAGCCACATGAGGTGGAAGAATGTAGAGGTGTTCTTAGGGTGTATAGTGATGGAACTATAGTAAGATCAAGTAAGCCAAGTTTTGAAGTAGCAATACAAGATGATGGTTCAGTTCTTTGGAAAGATGTTGTATTTGACGCCATGCATAATCTTCAACTCCGGCTCTACAAGCCGGCTTTGGCCACTTCGGCTACTAAGCTGCCCATCTTCTACTACATTCATGGGGGTGGCTTTTGCATCGGCTCTCGGACGTGGCCAAATTGTCAAAACTATTGTTTCAAGCTTGCTTCTGAGCTCCAAGCCGTGGTTATCTCCCCCGACTATCGGTTGGCTCCTGAGAACCGGCTCCCAGCTGCCATTGAAGATGGTTACATGGCTATGAAATGGCTCCAAGATCAAGCCGTGTCTAATGAGCCGGACACGTGGCTTACAGATGTTGCTGACTTTAGCCGGGTGTTTATTTCAGGTGACTCAGCCGGTGGTAACATCGCACATAATTTGGCAGTTAGGCTTAAAGCTGGATCAGCCGAGCTGGCGCCGGTTCGAGTTAGGGCTTATGTATATTTGCTTCCTTTCTTTGGAGGGACTACAAGGACAAAGTTTGAAGCTGAGGGACCTAAAGAAGCTTTCTTAAACATTGAGCTCATTGACAGGTTCTCAAGAATTCTAACTTCTTTTTAAAAAAAAAAAAATTGTTACATTGAGTTCCGTAATCACATATCTTCTTTTGTTTTTGTTAAAAATCAAAACCGAAATGGTTTAGGCATTAGCTCTAAATTCTCATTGGCAAATTATGTTTCTTAGGAGATTCTAATCAGCATTTTCATATGATTCTTCTTTAAAGTTCACCTTTTTTTCTTGAGATTCGATGAGCACGTATCTTGTTTAAGGAACTTTTTCTTGGACCTCTAGCTTATGTGGGTTTCAAAAGAAAAATGAAGAACTTAGGCTAAATGCATCATCTTTAGATGTAACCAAATGTTTCTACTAGTTGCCACCAAAAGTTTAAATGAATTGGTCGTCTAATTCACCAAAATATGTTACATGCAAACAGTTGGCAAGTTGAATGACACAATTTTCCTATGTGCTAGGGCACCCCCTAATGTCTATAGGAAATAACCTCTCTACCTTCACAAGGTAGGAATATTGTTTGCATACATACTATCTTTTTCAAACTTTACTTGTGAGAATACATTGAGTATGTTGTCCTAAAATGTCAAAAATTCTCAATGTAGATGTTTTGTACTCCTAGTATATTTCAGTGCAGCTTTCCTCATTTACAGATTTTGGAGGCTATCAATACCAATAGGGGAAACAACTGACCATCCACTTGTGAACCCATTTGGGCCCAACAGTCCAGACTTGGAAAAGATTGATCTTGACCCAATTCTTGTGATTGTTGGAGGATGTGATCTTCTTAAAGACAGAGCTGAAGACTATGCAAAGAGATTGAAGGAATGGGGAAAGAAGATTGAATATGTGGAGTTTGAAGGACAACAACATGGTTTTTTCACTATTTATCCCAATTCAGATCCTTCCAACAAGTTGATGCTCACTATCAACAAGTTCATTCAAGACAATTCTTCTTAGGAAGAAACAGGAAATTTGCTAATAAAGTTTGGTTTTTAATTCTTCTTCTTCTTTTTGTGTGTTTTATTCTCTCTGTCTGTCTGTTTTTTTTTTTTTTTTTTTTTTTTTTTTTTGGATTTGTTGCTTGCTATGCATGGTATTTTGTTCTATATGCAATAATTTAAACATTTGTTAAATATTTATTTTGTATACTTTTATGTGTTTATCTTGTTCATGTCTACAAAAGCTAACAGAGTCTACATTAGCAGAGTAATATTTGTGAATTAAAAAAAATACATTTACTCCTTTAGTTACGAGATTACTAGAAGAATAATATGGGAAGAAATCATAAGAATATTGAGAGAGCAGATAAAAAATTTCCTTTTGACTTTCAAGTGTTTCAAACATGACTTCTAATACTTCTATTAATTAATAGGATTATATAGAAGGATGCCAAATAGTGTCATGAATATGGTTATTAACCATTTAGGAGTTATAGAAAAGAAGAGTTATAAAAGTATGAATATGAAGAGATAGGAGTTGTTCTTTAGAATTTAAGGACTTTCACTAATAATATTACTTCTCTTATAAATAGAATTGTATTTAAGAATTGTATTTAAGGTAAATGTCTATATTTTGGAGATATCTTAGGATTTGTTACTTGGTGACGAAGCCATTTTTTCCCTATAAATTGAGGGGTTCTATTCCATTGTAATTCATCCCAAAAGCAATAAGAATTTTCTCTCTCTCTCTCTCTCTCTCTCTCTCTCTCTCTCTCTCTCTCTCTCTCTCTATACTTTTCTCTGCAATACTCTTCTTCCTCTTTTATTGTTTTATAACACGTTATCAGCACGAGGCTCTAACCAATTGAATAGAAGCTTTGAGATTGAGCATAATGATTGTCAATTATTCCATGAACTTCCTTCATGATTAAATTCTGGATTTAAGGTAAGTATTTTACTTTACTTTTCTCTTTTAAATTCTTGACATTCTATATTTGATTTTAAATACAAGCAAAGACGATAAATTTTGATTGTAACTCTAATGGAGTTTGAAAGAAATTATAACCACCCAAAGTGGTAAATTTTTTATGCATTGCCATGATCAAATCATGTATGATTGTGGGCAAAGAATTGAAAACCCGTCCCATTGAATTTGCTCCATTCTCATTCCCTTAAGAGAATGTGATAGCAGTATGTGATAAGTCTGAAAGAAGACAAAATTATTACTATGAATGTATCTATGCATGTGGATGTGGCAATAGACGAAATTATAATCGTCATCATTGCGGTAATGAGAATAATAAGGATTCAAAAAATAATCCTTCACTTTGTGAAAGTAATATTTGTCATCGATGTGACATGAGATTTTATAAAGCACATATGGATGATTATGGTCCATTCATGATGTGAATGTGACAACATGTGATTTATGAATACATATTCATTCTTGGAAGAATATGAACGTGCTAGTGGTAGTGAATATACCACACTCACCTCTAGAATGAGGTTTGAGGGAAAATACGAAAATAATGTCATTATAATAGCATGAATGGTGATTGGTCACATACCTATTGTACGCCAAAATATTTTGGTGATGTGATTATTAAAGGGCAACAGTAATGTAAGGAACATATCTTGTATAGAATTCTGACCATGACCATAATGATATAACTTTCTCTTTAAAAGAGATATTCACCATATTGATGTTGATGAATATGTGGTAGTACCAAATTAATTGAGAACTCTGGAAGAGCCAATTATTACTACTTTGGAGGAATAAAATTGATTATCAATAAGGCATTATGTTGTAGTAAGTCTCAAAGAAACTTAATTGAGTTTCTAAGGTATTCGCGAAAGCGGTTGGTTATATTGAGACTATAAATAAAGAAAAAATTTAATATCTTCTATTACTACAACTTGTAGCAGGGTAATATGTATGTGAAAAATTACTCGCTTTATTCTCCAATTTGTACTACACAAACAAAAGAATGCCACAATAAAGTAGAAGTTTGTTGATATAAAAACCCATATCATAATAAATTTGGAGTTTATTCATAATTGCACACGTCATGGTGTAAACCTGAAGTTTATCTATATTGATAATTTCTCCAATTGGCATAATTGGTTTAGCCATTAATTTAAGTATGATGTGCAAAATAAAAGAGAATCCACATGGGTAAATATTAAAGAACTAGAAAGTTCTTTACAAATTCTCTTATGTTGCTTATTCTCATTAATTAATAGACCAATTAAAATTGGGATTGAATCCCATGAATGCTGGAAATATCAACGGTGAATATGGGCCCATTCACCTGCCATGTATACCACATAAGATGCATCTATAAGATGGTTACTGTATGGGTCAAAATCTGACCAAGACAAGAATCGGCGTGGAAATGGACGACGAAAAGTTACTTGGACAGTCGTATCCATATAACGCTATGACGACGCGCACCTCGGTCATGGCCGAGGGCATGTATTCAAAGCGTTTGAGCAGCGAATTACGGCATTTCAAGGGGTCAACCTGTAATATAGTCAAAGAACTTAAGTACTGTGGTCAATGACTGTTGGATAAATGAGAAGACCTAGTATATAAACTAAGGGAGAAGAAGAAGGGAAAGGGGGACTGAAGGAAATCCACACACATACATGTTCTTTGAGAGAAGGAGGGATATTCATCTCTCTCCCTTCACGAAGGAGAAAGAATCAAGGAAGCTCATATCCTCAAATACATATTGTTAGTCTCATCATATCTAATGTATGGGGTTCCATCTCGTTAAAGATTGGTCACCTTTTTCATCTATATATTCTTCATTATTGTCTACTGTTATGAAAATCATCATCCTCTTCTTATATAATGAGATTTAAGCAATATTATAGTTAAATCTTATGCTTGCTTTGTCTGCTTACTCATATCCTCTATCTTAGATCTAGGGTAAATTATCTTTGGCTAGGATTTACCTAAAATCTTCTTATTTAATTAGTTTAACAAAAGGCTTAACATTTTTTGGTCAAAATATTTGGCGCCGTCTGTGGGGAACTTTCTAGCCAAAATTTTAGTTTTCTCTAGATTTAAAGTCAACTAGGTTTGCACTTCCCGGTTGTCGTAGCCTTGCCCTTTCATTTACAAACACCAACTAGAGAAACCCGTAGGCAAGCTTTTGAAATAACCGAATCAATCTTGGTCAGATCTTTGGATGAAATTAAAGTCTGCTATCTATACGAAATCCATGTCTTGCTGAAGTGATGGGTTTGGCACGTCGTGATTATGAGCTGTCAAAGTATAATCACGGCCACTGAGCGCGTCCGCAATCCTCTTTGTTATATTTACATTAGATACCGATCTGTACTTTATGCGCATTGCCCCCCCCCCCCCCCTAGGAAAGGACGATATCATGTTGTATGATTCTTTGAAATAACAAGCTTTTCCTACCCGCATGTACGGAATATAACTTACGTCTCCTTTACTTTTGTGCACCCCGGACGGGATCGGACCGGGACTCGAGCTCGAGATCCCACCGGACGAAGTAAGTTGTCAGTCCATAAGAAGTCCAAACTCGACCAACAACAGAGCTAAGCGTGGGGCTACCAAATCTGAAACCGTCATTCGAGGGGACTAAATGAGTCGTCCTGTAGCGCCCCTCTCACCTCGCCAGCCTATCAAGTCAAGGTAACAGACGATTTCGTTTGGTTTTAACTTGTTATTTTCCCCTATTTCTGGATTGGGACAGGAACATGAGCACTCTCCCTGGCGCGCGAACAAGGGACAAACGCCACCAAAATAACACACCAGGAAAACGTTCCGCGCCACATCATCTCTCTGGCAACAGTCGAGCAAAACCCTCCACACCGTACCATAATGCGAATAACAAACAAATGGCTCAAAAAAAGCCGGCGATATTAAGAAACAACCTCCACAATTCGGGACTGGGCGGTGAGCCCATGAAACGTAATCTCTCCAACACAGGCAGAACATGAGCGCAAAAAGTTTGCACGTACGCTCGCCATGGCAATCCTATGCCGGTTCAGCCGGCTAAATAATACATATCACGCCCGAACTTCGTTCAAAGTAGTCAAGTCCCAGGGTGCCCGGGAGCACGAGCAACAGAATTCATCTCCCGTCCCGTCAATGAAGGAACTAGATGGACTGGGACTTACCCCGATGCATAATACTCTCCAATGAAAGCAAAATTAAATAAATCGGGACTCACCCCGATGCACGCATAAACGATGCAGCAACGAATAATATTCTCCAATAAGAGCAATGTAACAGGCAAATCTCACCATTCCACCGAGCTCGCATGTCGCCAAGCAAAGTTAAAGTTCGACCTCGCTCGAACCATAACGGGTAACAATTCGACCTCGCTCGAATTTACACCCTTATCGCCAGATGAATAAAATTCGACCTCGTTCAAATCAGCAAAGTTAAAGTTCGACCTCGCTCGAATTTACACCCTTACGGCCATCGGCCATCACCGGGTGAGTAAAATTCGACCTCGTTTGAATCAGCAAAGTTAAAGATCGACCTTACTAGAACCATAACGGGTAAAAATTCGACCTCGCTCGAATTTACACCCTTACGACCATCGCCAAATGAAAGTAAAATCCGACCTCGTTCGAATCAGCAAAGTTAAAGTTCGACCTCGCTCGAACCATAATGGGTTACAATTTCGACCTCACTCGAATCTATACCCTTACGGCCCCCGGCCGTCACCAAGTGAGTAAAATTCAACCTCGCTCAAGTTAACAAATTGATGTTTGACCTCGCTCGAACCCATCACGGGTCATAATTCGACCTCATTCGAATTCACGCCCATGCGGCCCCCGGCCATCCTACGCGAAAGTGAAGTTCGATCTCGCTCGAACTAACGAATCAAAACTAACCTTGCCCAAGTTGGCGATACAAAGTTTTGACCTCACTCAAATTTACAAGTCCAAAGTGACCTCGCCCAAGTTGGCAAGATGAAGTTCGCCTCACTCAAACTAACAAGTCAAAACTGGCTTCAATAAAAATTTGCAAGACGAGATTCAACCCCGCTCGAGTTAACAAAGTCGTGTTCAAACTAGCGAGTCAAATTCGATCCCACTCGGATCAACTACCTGAAGTCAGGGACTTATTACGAGAAAATCCAAGAAATTCGAAAGGTAAAAGAGAAGGAAAAGCGAAAAACATACGAACAAAGGCGAACCAACCATTTCATTCAAAGAAAAATCTTATAAAGGGCCAAAAAAGGGGGCTCCCACCCGGCAACAACAAAAGAACAAAAAAAAACTAAACTAAGTACAGAAAGCTATAAAAATTTCACCCGGCCTCATCTCCACCATCGTCTTCTCTGGCATTGTCATCATTGGAAGGAAGCACGTCTTCAATCTCAGCACCCCCAGCGGCCTCCGGTGTCGCAGGGTCGTAACCGCAGGCAAGACGAGCTTCACGTGCCTTTACCCGAGCATCTTCGAAAGCGGCCTCAGAAATGCTCCCCGTCGTCCACAAACCCATATATATATATATCTCGTTGGGCCTCGGCATGGAGCCATAGCAATACAAACGGCGCGAGACAAAGACAGTGGCAGAGTCTTGAGGGCGGACCTGAGCCAACAACTGTGCCTTCTCGGTCTCGAGAGCCGTAACTCGGTCTCCTAGGCTCGAAGCATCCCGATCAAGTTCATCGATCCACTCCTCGAGCCGTGCTTCTCTAAGTGTGGTCGTCGCCCTCTCAGCTTTCCGCTCAGACCTGATGACGTGAATAGTGTCTTCCAGCGCCGCCGCCCTCGCCAAAGCCGCCACTCGAGCTCCATTGGCTCTCTCCAACTCGGCCACCCTCGTTTCTTGCTCAGCCACCTTCTCCGTCCACTCTGCACTTAGGTTGGAAACTTTAGTGGCATTCTACTCAAGCTCGGCTCGCAAAGATTGCACCTTCGCCTAAAGGTCTTCATTCCGCTGCAACCCCTTTGCCCACCTCGAGCTCCTCGTCTTTGACACTGAGCAAATCCTCAAGCTCGCTGCATCTGCGGATAGACCGCATCAGATCCTCGTCCCTTTTTCCAACTCCTCCCTGACAGATTGAGTATTAGTGCCCGCCTTAAGCTGCTCGTGCATCTCGCGGCACCCGTTGCGATACCACCGATACTTCTCGGCCATTTTCAGAAAGACTGCGGCCCGCGTCTCAGCCCTACGAGAACCCTCGATCTCCAGCATGTAAGTCTAAAAAATTGGGGGGAGATAGCGAAAGCAAATGGCACAAAACAAAGAAAATAGCAAAAGGAAACTCACCCTCAAGGCCATCCCGGCCACACCACGTGACAAACCAGAATCAGTGATCTCCCGAAGAGATCTGCTTTCGGCGGCGAAGCACAGAAGGTCGAACTGAGGCACCAAATCCACTGTGTCCTCCAACAGGTTAAAATTCGACGGGATTCCGAGTACACGGGAAGGGCCTTCCGCCCTCACATCGACCCTAGTGAAGCCTTTCTCGAACATCCTCATGTCCTCAGGATCGATGCCAGAATCGGATTCATAATCCTCCACCACCACGCCCTTCAACCTCTCATTAGCCGAAGATGAGGTACGGGCTGGTCGAGACATTGATGGGCCACTCGGAACAGTTACGGCAGCCTCGGAACTCTGTTCCCCTACAGCAGCAGCCTCTTTCACGGCTGCAACGGGCATCGCCTCCACACCCAGGCTGGCACCACCACTGGTTTTAGGCACCTCCAAAACAAGGTCGCCCCTTGATGGCTTTTCAGCCGAAGACGCCCTTTCTAGCACTATCCTTTGCCTCTTTGACAGGCCCTCTTCGCAACTGCCACGAGAAGGTTCGCCCGTTGAAAGGGCTATGAGGATCGGAGTCTCCGACTGAGGAGCAACCTCCAAACGGACAGGTTCGGTCGCGGACGCGGTTTGCCGAGCAACCAAACTTTGGCCGCCCTCATCCACAGTCGCTCTCGGTACGGGCCGGGCAGAGGAAGCCGGGTGACGGAAAGCTAGGGCAGGAACCCTTTCCCTTCTCACTCCTCTCCGACCTGCCAACAAGAAATCTGATCAAACAAAGATAAGATAAAGAAAAAGACGGGGTAAAGAATAAATCAACTAAGGCCGAAATAAGCCGGCTTACCAGTGGATGGTTTGCGCCCAAACCTCTCATGAAAAGGCGCCCATTCGCAGATCCCCATCGTATGGGGCAGAATCGTGCTCACCCATTCGCGAATGTTGGCAACTTGGGGAGGAGGCACCCTCTCGGCTGCGAAAACAGAACACCACAGTCACTAAAAAGACGACCAACAACCATGTTAAAAAAATGTAATATAATAAAAGGGGGACTTACGAGCAAAATTCCACGCCTTAGGAAACCCTGCAGGGTTCGACACCACGTGCTCTGTTCGGATGTAGAAGTAATTCTCTCAAAAGCGGCGGTTGGTCTTGTCATCCATCTTCACCACCAAACCCTTAGTTCCTCGGTGGTGCAGATGAATCATCGTGCCCCTAAGAAAATGAGGGGCGAAGAGATGAAGCATGTGTTGAAGAGAAACTCCCCGATCGGCTAGCTCCGCGTACTTGCTAAGCATAAGGAAGAGCTTGTATACATACGGAGAGAGTTCAGCCAGACACACCTCGTAGAAGCGACATAAGTCCACCGCCTACAAGGGAAGGGGAAGCGTGTATCCAATGACAAACGGATATGCGTAGAACGCGCAGTTACCCGCGCGGTGTATATGCACTATGTCCCGACCTACCGGAACTAGCTCAATGTGATTGGGAATCCCCCATTTGGCCTTGAACATCATGAGCGCCGCAGCATCCATCACCGAGAAAACAGGTTCCGGCTCTTCCCCAACGGGGCTGTTGAAATCAGTGCTCGCCTTCCTTGGATGGGGAACCACCTCATCCACCGTCGGAAAACTCTTGTCCTCCACCGGACCCACTACCTCTTCTATTAGGGCTACATCATTCTCCGGCACCGGAGAACCAACGGCTCTATTAGAGTGGGAAGAAGCACTAGCCTTTTTTTCTTTGATTGAAAGAAACGGGAATGATAAGGGAAAAAGGTAGTGGTCACAACAATCCCTAACAGAAACAGAAATATGAGAAATTGAAGGAGAAGAAGAGTTGCAAAAATCTTTCTTGAGCGATTAAGGAGCGTAACATTCAAATGAAAGATTCACCCCTATTTATAGGGATATGAATGCCCTGAGTGGGAAAACCAAACGCCGCAGTTTAGAAAAAGGAAAGGGCACGGGAAACGACGCAATGCATAGAAAACGTGCGCCATAATGACACATGAGAAGCATTAATGACATTTTGAACTGATGTGACGGTATGATGCAGCTCTCGAAACGTCACATCGCTACCTCGCCATGAGATATTCGTCTCTCGCATAAGGTGTTCAGATTTCTCACAATTTTCGAATCGACAGCCCGTCCATTTAGCTCGCCAAGAGACGACCCCAACAGGCAGAGGGACTAATTGTATGGATCAAAATCTGACCAAGACAAGAATCAAAGTGGAAAGGTACGGTGAAAAGTTACTTGGGCAGTCGTATCCATATAACGCTATAACGACGCGCACCTCGGCCACAACCGAGGTCATGTATTCACAATGTGTTGATACCCAATTTTTTCCTATATATTTTTTCAATATTCAAAATACCTTCAAAATAGCATATGTATGCATATATAATGTATGTCCAAGTGTTTCATTATTTTTCTCAATTTTTAAAGGTTTTTAAATCAATTTATTTTCCTATTTTGTCCATAAAAACCCAATAATTACTTCTAAAATTATCATTTTTTAGTGATTCACTTGTTGAACTTTTATATTTATGCTAAAATATAGCTAAGGGAATTTTTGCATATTTTTACAAAACTATTTAGTAATTTTTAAGGCTAAATTGCATAATTGCAATATTAGCCTCTTCTAGGATTTAATTACGTTTACATTCACAAAAATTAACTCCAGTATTTTTAAATAGTTAATTATATGTCATAAAACATTTTAGTACCTTTTAATTTAGTTTCAGAAATCAATTTACTATTTTTTACTTTTAAATAGGGGAAAATTAGCTATTTAAATAATAGCCCAATTTCATTTCAATTGTAGCCTAAATTGACCCCAATCTGAACCCAATTTTCTGACCCAATTCCCACTCAAACCCGACCCCCTAACCCAATTTGCACGACCCAACCCGATCTCCCACCTAACCCTTTTAATCCCAGCCGTTGATCATTTAGATCGACGGCACTCGTTCACCCATACCATTTTTAACCCAAAACGACCCCTATCCTCTCTTCCCATATCTTTCAGCAAACTTTTGTTTTAATTTTGAGTCCTTTCCTTCTTTTTATTTATTTTTTGTTATTTTGGCTCCATAAATTCTTTTACCTATTAAGCCCCAAAATTTGCGCCCTAACCTCTCCCCAAATTGCAAAATCAAGATCTCTTTCTCCTCTCCTTTTGTTTCCGGAACGAATTGAGAAGACGTTGTGGAAATTAAGAAAGGAATTAGTACAAGTTCAATGTATCACAAAACATGTGGAATATATTTTTTTTTCTTCCTTTATTATTGTTCACTGATTTGGCTCTCATTCCTATCAATTTGACTTTCAAAATCTCAATCTTGTATGATTTTTTTTTAAAAAAAATAGCTTTTCGTTCTTAACTAGAATTTTTGCTCTATTCATATAATGGTTGAATTACAGTACTATTCTTATACTTTTATATATAGACCAAATGTCTTTCTTTCCAAAGTTGTGACCTCTGATTTTTCCTAATTGATTCTGTCAAATATTTTTCTTTACTAATTTGTAGCCTTAATTTTGTCTTTGTAACGTAGAAACTTAATAATTCCTTATCTATAAATGCCTTATTATTATGGATATATAGGGGGCATGGATCTCCTCCATGTACATACATATAAGAGGTTTTTTTAAAGGAGGAGAACTTCGACACTCTCTTATTCTTTTGCTATAAGACACACACACGAAATCCTCTGCTAGCATTTTCTTTTGACACCAAAGATGTCATCTTCTCCACTCCAATACATCTCTATAGCCCGCCACCTCCTCTTCATCAATGACTACCGATTCTTTTACTTGTCCCTTTGGTCGTCTTTTCTCCATCCTGGTGTGAGAAAACCTTCATATTCCAAATTTTCGACTCCTCACCACTGTTGACATCGATGCAACCAGCGTTTACAATCACGGCGACGTCTCCATCTTCTTTACTTTAATCATAGTACTATAAACAACGTCTTAGTTTTGTTTCACTATTTTCGGCCTCGTCGCTGTTGTCGCTATATTGGGGATTTCAGAAACGGTTCATACTGTTGGCCTTCTATATTCTTTATCACGCTGCAAAGGTAAGATTGCTCCCTCCCACACTCGATATCATGCATGTTTCCGTCGCTATTACCTATTTTTAGTTGGTTCGAATCTGAAAACAGTTCTTGTAATGAAGATGTGTATGTCCTACCGAATTTCCATATGGGGGCTGGCGATGGTGTAACTATTTGCTTTGTTGGTTCCACGCTTGTTTTCTTTGCTTGCTTCATGTTTTTGTGCTTTTAGTTATTTACATTTTAATTAATGTAGTATCATGCCCACGCCTAGTAACAAGCATATAGGGTTTGGAACTAATAAACTTACTCTTTACGTGCTTTGTGCTAATAACCGAGTAGTATTTGGACTTTTAGAAATTATTATGCCTTCTACAATATGTTACAAAGGGGGCGCGACAGTATGGCGACTCCGCTGGGGATTTTTGGGCTTTTACCATTTCAGACTATTATTGTGAATTTGTGCTTCTTTACACACAATTATTTATTTATTTCTTTTAAGCATTCAATTTCCTTTTCGATTGCAAAACTGACATGTCTTTTTGTTTCTTTCCTTTACTGCTTTCCTTCATTGCCGCTTTAAATTATGAAACTGTTGTATTTACTACTTTCTTAAACGTGCAAATACGTGACAACATGCCTTTAATTGTTGCATAATCATGTTCAACATTATATTCCACTCGTGCCAAACAAATCCCATAGCAACGCTTATAATGAGCGGTTGCGCTCTTCCGATATTATCACCCCCTAAATCCGGAAAAGGCATATTTGCGGTAAAACCAGTCGATCAACAATGTAGTCGACGGTTCCGTGCCTTTCCCCCTTGAGTTGTCTGCTCAATGGTACCAGTCTAAAACCCCATAGAAACCTTACTCCGTTTAAATTGTGCATGCATCATGGTCAAACCTAGCGGGATCAGTTATGTTGTCCACATAATGATCCTTTAAGATAGCCCTGTCCAAAGTCCACCGGGTTTCTCTAAACCCAAACGAACATCATCACGTTCTGTTCCTTCATTTGGAAAACTAAATGCTTTTATGCCAATTATTGATGTTAAATAGTCGAGTCCGGCGGGGGTAGGATCTAACCCTTCTGTCTTGAAGATAATGAGGCACGAAGTCCCCGGATTCGGTATGGTCACCAACATCCACACAAGGTTGCTAAGCTGGTGGAAGGATTTACATTCTAGTGATCAAAATCTCGTCAGAAAATATCTGGGAAATCTACCATCCCTCCTGGAAATCCAACCCAACAACAAGATCATAGAAGCTGCTACTCTATTTTGGGATTGTGAGAGGTCCGTATTCCGCTTCGGGGAAATTGAGAGCCAGGGATGCCGAATCTGGGGAAGGTCCTTCTGGGACAAAATAGATAGGAGTTTTCTTCTTTTTATGAAATGTAATAAGGCCAATGGCCATTAGTGACTTTTATTTCCTGTTATTTAGTGTCGATTTGGGATTCATCTACTTTTTATCAATAAAATGAGGCATTTAGCATTCCAAGTTCTCCAAATCAACTTGTCGCTAGGCCTACCTCGGGAACAAAGAGGTCCCCAAATTAGAAAACGTTTTACATTCCTGCACTATGTGTTTAAATATTGCAACATCTTTTTATGATCCTTACTGACTTGTTACCTTTTGTATTTACTTTTTGTTTATTCCCCTCCCCAAAGGTTAGTTTGTGAACTCTGGCAACGTCATCATATTTTACGAGATCCAGGGGCCCTCCACCTACTCCTCCTCCTAGTCCTGTCAGACACAAAAACAAAGGAAAAATGAAAGATTCGAACAACTCAGTTGAAAGGGTAGAGGTTCCTCAGGGTATTCAGGTTTCCAAGGAAAGTGCCTCCCAGCTCGAACAGAAGTTATTGAAATTTCAGGAAGAACTGGACCAAGTTCGGAATTTGGCAAGCTTGTCATTTTCCCTCACCACCCCAGATGTCAACTTCCCCAACACTCAAAATCCCGCACCTCCACAAAATATCCCGAAACCACAAAAACAACCCACTCATGCTCAACACTGCAAGACATGCCACACTTCAAACAACACCCCATTGCTCATCCCTGAACCGCTAAATGCCACAAATGATCATCTCCAGAACACCCCATCTATGTGGAAACCATACCACAATATACTCAACCCATTTCAAGCACACCGGAGTCTGATGACAAAGACTCTCTTATCAGGGATCTGGCCGCGGAACTCAAGAAGCTGACTAGCCGAGTCCAGGGTGTTGAAGGAAACAAAGGTATCGAGGGGCTAAATTATGAGGACCTTTGCATTCAGCCAGATGTCGAACTTCCTGAGGGGTACAAACCTCCCAAGTTTGAAATGTTTGATGGCACAGGGGATCCCAGGGTCCATTTGAGGACATACTGCGATAAGCTGGTCGGAGTCGGAAGAGATGAAAAGATTCGCATGAAGCTCTTCATGAGAAGTTTGAAAGGGGATTCTCTATCTTAGTACATTAGCCAAGACCCCAAGAAGTGGACGAATTGGGTATATATGGCGTCCGATTTCATGGACAGGTTCAAATTCAATACGGAAAATGTGCCAGATGTATTCTACATCCAGAACTTAAAGAAGAAACCCACAGAGACATTCCGCGAGTATGCTACTCGTTGGAGATCAGAAGCTGCTAAGGTCAGGCCGGCTTTAGAAGAAGAACAGATGAACAGGTTTTTCGTCCGGGCTCAAGACCCACAGTATTATGAGAGGTTGATATTGATTGAAGGCCAGAAATTTTCCGACATCATCAAGCTAGGGGAGAGGATCGAGGAAGGCATTAAAAGTGGTATGGTCACTAACTTTAAGGCATTGCAGGCCACCAACAAGGTTCTACAGTCTGGCGGCGCATCCAAGAAAAGGGATGAAAGTGCCGTGATGGTTGCACAAAGAACGAAATCCCCAATAAAATACCAAACCTACCCGATATCTCCTCTCACATATCAACCTACCCCAAATTACCAAGCACCTTCACCCACTTACCAAGCTCCACCACCTGCTTACCCATCATCTCCACCCCCTACATATCAACCTACCTCATCAAGATATTCCCAACCCGCACCCGTCTATCAAGCCTATAATGCTCAGCCCTCTCACTATCAATCACCTCCCACCCGCCAAAACTTCCCTAGACCGCGACCTAACTTCGACCGTAGACCTCCCAAACAATACACCACCATCGTCGAACGAATCGAGCAGCTGTATGAAAGGCTCAAAGCTGCTGGTTACGTCACCCCTATCCCTGCCATAACTCCAGAAAATCCTTCCCAATGGGTCAACCCGAACAAAACCTGTGCATACCATTCCGGCATGAAGGGGCATACCATTGATGAATGCCGCTCTCTGAAGGTAAAATCCAAGCTTTAATTGACAACAAGATTATTGTGGCGAAGGAACCTGCTCCTAATATTCGCAACAACCCCTTGCCCGACCACAAGGGCGGAGGCATTAACATGATAGAGATAGAAGATGATTGGAACCCCAAAGGATCGATCGGATGGATTGCTGAAGATGACGAGCCAAAGAAACCAACTTCACACTTAATCCAATTGTAGTCCAGATCCAGCCTTCTGGAGACACTGAAGTGAACATGTCCATACCACTTGAGTTCGAGGCACCTTCTTCTACAAAGGCGCCAGGACCGATTGAGGTCGAGTTTGGATCCCCAAAGGCACCTGTACCATTTGAAGTTGCTGTGTTACCTCCCAAAGCAAGGGTACCCATTCCTGTGGCTATGTCAATCGTAGCACCATTCCATACGAAGGCCATTCCTTGGGATTACACCGCCGAGGCGAGAAGGAAAGGGAAAACCAAATCTGGATAAGCAATTGCAGCATAGGGGATGACCAGAACCGGCAGGGTTTATACCCCGGAACATTTAGCTGAATCAAGTAAGCAGGCCCCTGGACGGCCTATTGAAACTGGACCCGATGATCTCTGGAGGAAGATACAAGCAAAGGAGTACTCAGTCATTGATCAACTAAATAAAACACCGGCGCAGATCTCCATCCTAGCTCTGCTGCAAAGCTCCGATGCCCATAAGAATTCCTTGATGAAGATACTGAGTGAGGCATATGTACCCAGCAACATAACTGGAGGAGAAATGGAGAACATGGTAGGGAAAGTGTTGGAGAGTCACAAAATCACTTTCCACGAAGATGAGCTGCCACTAGAAGGGCTGAGCCACAACAAGGCGTTGCACATCACCGTGCAATGCGAGGATTATTTCATCACCAGAATTCTGGTTGACAGAGGGTCCAGCCTCAATATTTGTCCATTGGTGACTCTCAGAACATTGGGGAAGAGTCTGCATGAGATCAAGGATGGAGCCATCAATGTCAAAGCTTCTGATGGTTCCCAAAGGACCACTATTGGGGAAATCAGTTTATGTCTACAAATGGGACCGACCTGGTTTGACGTTGACTTTCAAGTAATAGACGTCCCAGCATCTTACAACTTGCTATTGGGACGGCCCTGGATCCATGCCGCTGGAGCTGTAGCATCAACCCTACACCAGGCAGTAAAGTTTGAGTGGAATCACCAAGAGGTGATTATTCACGGCGATGGTAGCAATCCCATATACAGTCGCCAGACCATCCCGGCAATATGAGGAAGAAGGAAGATAGGCGGAGAAACTTACCATCACATTGAGCGAGTCAACGCCGTGGACAAGGATAAATGGTGGGATAACAAGATTGAGAGTATACTGAATTGGTGTGGATATGAGCCTGGCAAGGGACTTGGCAAAAACCTCCAGGGAATCGCCAAACCCATTAAACTAAAGAAATATGGCACCACTTTTGGTTTGGGGTATGAATACACTTGGGAGGAGTTCAACCACTGGTCGCCACCATGGCGCAGTCCCTACTACCCACTGGAGCATCCGATACCTCGCCTGGAGCAGACTTTCCAGCCAGCAGATGTCATATATGGGTCAGAAGAAGAGGAAGCGTTGGCGGCAGTAAGGAATCTATTTTTGAAGGACGACAACATGGACTGCTGTGTCATTTTTGAGGAGGAAGGGGAGGAAGGCCCTTCAATACAAGCTGTGAACCGAGGAGCACGCCTCAACAATTGGTCCATCAGAACCACCAGAGCCCGGAAAGCTTCGGGGTAGCAAGGCTGAACTAAGCACCATGCATTACCTTTTACTTTTTCGCTAGCTGATTTCATTTCCGCATTTTTAATTTCGAAAATAAGAGCTCTAATGTTCAAAACAATTATGAAATTTATCAAAGCATTTCAGTTTCTTATAAGTCTCGCTCTTATTATTTTTTCTATCGTTTACTTTATTTACACAACGTTACTATTACTTATCTTGATGAACCGATGATTGTGACATGCAACGAGACAATGCAACAAACGGACATAGACTCAGAAGAGGATGATATACCAGAAGAGGTCGTTGAATAGGTTGAGGATTTTGAGAATAGGCCTAAGCCTAACTTGGACGAAACTGAGATTGTAAACTTGGGAGATACAGAGAATGTCAAAGAAACGCGTCTTAGTGTTCATCTGTTACCATCAGAAAAGAAAGAGTACACGAAATTTCTAAGGGAATATGAGGACATATTCGCCTGGTCGTATGATGATATGACTGGTCTCAGTACATCCATTGTAGCTCACAAACTGCCAACCGATCCCACATGCCCACCAGTAAAACAGAAGCTCAGAAAGTTCAAACCTGACATAAGTTTGAAAATCAAGGAAGAGGTCACTAAGCAAGTCAAAGCCAAGGTTCTCAGGGTGGTAGAGTATCCGACATGGTTAGCCAACATTGTGCCAGTACCAAAGAAGGATGGGAAGGTTAGAGTCTGTGTCGACTACCGGGACCTCAACCGGGCCAGTCCGAAATACGAATTCCCCTTACCAAACATACACATTCTAATTGACAACTGTGCCAAGCATGAGCTGCAGTCGTTCGTTGATTGTTTTGCTGGGTATCACAGATATGGATGGATGAGGAAGACGCGGAGAAAACGGCTTTCATTATGTCGTGGGGAATGTATTGTTACAAAATGATGCCGTTTGGGTTAAAGAATGCTGGGGCCACCTACATGAGGGCCATGACTGCTAGTTTCCACGACATGATACACAAAGAGATTGAGGTGTATGTAGACGATGTCATCATCAAATCCAAGAAAGCCACTGACCACATGGAAGATCTGAGGAAATTCTTCAACAGACTGAGAAGGTACAATCTGAAACTGAATCCCGCCAAATGTGCATTCGGGGTTCCTGCTGGAAAACTACTTGGATTCATTGTGAGTCGCCGAGGAATAGAATTGGACCCATCAAAGGTTAAAGCCATTCAAGAGTTGCCGCCGCCGAAGAACAAGAAGGACGTGATGAGTTTCCTGGGGAGACTCAACTACATCAGCCGATTCATAGCCCAGTCCACTATCATTTGTGAACCGATCTTTAAAATGTTGAAGAAGGACGCCGCTACCAAATGGACTGATGATTGCCAGAAAGCCTTTGATAGAATCAAGGAATACCTGTCAACGCCGCTAGTTTTGGTTCCGCCCGAACCAGGTAGACCTCTTTTGCTCTACCTTGTGGTATTGGATGGGGCATTCGGTTGTGTTTTGGGACAACATGATGAAACGGGGAGAAAGGAGCAGGCCATCTACTATCTCAGCAAAAAGTTCACCCCGTACGAGGCCCGATATTCCCTATTGGAACGCACCTGTTGTGCTCTGACTTGGGTAGCTCAGAAGTTGAGGCATTATTTCTGTGCCTATACCACTTACCTCATATCAAGAATGGATCCGCTGAAATATATCTTTCAGAAGCCCATGCCCACTGGCAAGCTAGCCAAGTGGCAAATCCTGTTGAGTGAATTTGACATTATCTATGTGACTCAAAAGGCAATCAAAGGACAAGCCTTGGCAGATCATCTCGCCGAGAATCCCGTGGATAGAGAATACGAGCCTCTAAAAACGTATTTTCCCGATGAAGAGGTATCTTTCATAGGAGAGGATATTGCAGAATCCTATGATGGTTGGAGAATATTTTTGACGGAGCAGCAAATTTCAAAGGAGTTGGTATAGGAGCAGTCTTAGTATCAGAAACCGGCCAGCACTACAAGAGAAGTGATTTTTAGCGACGGAAAATCCAGTCGTTAAAAGCCCAAATATGGTCGCTATAGGTCATTAACGACCAGGCAAAAATCGGTCGTCGCCGGTCACTAAATGTGCCGTCGTTAAAAGTTAACGACCGGATTGGAGTTCGGTCATTAAAGATTCTTTAGCGACGACGTAATTTATAGTCGTTATTCTTACTCTTTTGCGACCGAATTTTCCCCTCGTTGATTTGTCATCCGGTCATTAAAGCTCTTTAAAAACAACCACAAGTTCGATTACTATAATTACTTTTAGGGACCGGAGTTCCCTTTCGTTAATTGTATGTTACTTTTAAAGATAATATTTTTAACAACCAATTTTTTCGCTAATACCTGTTAACAATCTGACAATCCAATCATTAAATAATTGTAAAGGCCATATTTTCCTTCGCTAATATGAAATTTTAATAAATACAATTAGATAATTCATAATTTTTTCCCTGTGTTTGCGCAATAATATTTGTTATTCCATATAATTTTACACACACACATCAAAAAAAAATAATAAATAAAACATGTATTCACATAAAATTAATCTGTCAATTAGAAAGAACTAGTAAAACAACACATTACTAGAATATATACCCAAATCTAAACTGTATGACTTTCTCACTATCAATTCCGGAAAGAGAGAAAATGAAATTTCAACATGTGTACAAATGCCAACATCCCTACACAACCACTAAGAAAGCTATAAAATCTAGTATGCATCAATTTGCTTTGTACTTTCTTCAATGACATCTTCATTCTTCAACTTTTTAATCTGTTAAAAGAACAAGCTCATGTCAGTATAGTAAAAACTTCTCTAACTATTTTATTTAAAAAAAATAAATGAATAAATTTAATCACCATGTTAATTGAACAACTGGAGTAAATAAATCAAACTTCGCGATTATAAATCAAAAGCATAAGACACAAAAGTTTCTGCAGTCCAAATAATTTTGATTAAAAAGACCCAAAAATAGCTAAACCACAATCAAATGTAGGCACCATCTCCAGTGATGATTTGTCTTTGTTGACACCTTTTTCCTTTTTCCCCTAATAGTATGGGGGGTGGGGGAGGGGAGGAGACAACAACAATAAAGAGACAAGTTCCTAAAACCAGAAATTATTAAAAGCAAACAAAACATATTAGTACACATAATTACATTGAGAAAAAAATATCAAACAAGAAACAATTCCTTTTATCCACTTAAGCTGCTAAAAAGACTTTTGACATGAAATCATTTTGGTCTTGAAAGACGTGATAGTATTTCTTAAACTAGGAGTTATCTTTGGGTTCTATCGTTATGCTGCAGTTATACTTGAAAAAGAGGAAACAAATAGTGCAATAATTTGATGTTTCTGAGTAGAGAGAATATTGTGCAAGTAACCGGTAGCTCTGTGATGGAAAGGTTATGCTAACAATGTCTTTAGGGTCTCAAATGTTGTGGTACCCATTTTTTAGCTCGGGTTATATATTGTGTACCTGATGAAGTAGAAACCTAATTTAGTAGTGGAGGAAGCCGATTATCTAAAGTAAATAGGACACTTTTTTACTAAGCATTGCTTTCTTCATGATGAGTTATAGTAGATCGAAAAGATATGTTGCTTTGCCTATGCTATATGAACTCGGGTAAATAAAGCAAGAATGCATGTTGAGGCGGTTGATTTGCCTAGGTCCCTTAATATGGATATAGGGATGCCGAGAGTTGCTGCAAGGCTATTGATAACAACTAAATGCAGTTACCAGTATTTATTGATTTACAAGTCTGATGATTAATTAGCATTTCTTTTGGGAGTTAAAAAGTTTGTAGTTGACTTGTCTTGTTTTGCATACTTGTTCGAGACATTTAGTATTAGCACAAGGTTAAGTTATCCTTTTGTGTTCTCTCCATTTTAACCTTATGGGGTATAGCCGATATATTTATGGCAATTATTGATCATGCTTGAAAAGGCTAGAGAAGGCATCTATGGGTGTATCTCAGAAGCTGATCTCAACCGTAGCATATCAGGTCATCCAGGAACCAGGGTGTGCCAGGTGAATTTAACGTTCTCAGCCTGATTTAGCTCATTTCTAATCCTGAAGTTCCAAAAAGCTTTCTAATCTTAGACGAAATACAGATAACAGGGATTATTTAATCTTTTATTCAGAATCAAATGATGCCATGACACTTTAGTTTTCTGCAGTTAAATTGCATGACAATTGAGTGATGTCGTGATTCTAATTTAATCTAATTGAAGCGGCAGTGCCACTAACCTCTTTTTCTCTTAACACAAACTTAATCTTCATACATATACTTAATCTCCGGTAAAAGGCAGAACATCTTCTACTGTTAGGTGACAAGAATACAATGAAAGAAAGACATGGCAATAGAAAGTGATAAGGTGGCTAAATAAATGAATATGACATGTGATAACTGTAAAAAGTTGATAAAAGTTTACTAACCTTTCAAATGCCTGTATCTGGTTCAGTTGAAGATGGTGTTGATGAAGGCTGGCCAGAGTATGTGCTTGCAAGTTGTGCAACTGTATTCTCCAAGTTATCCAGGCGTCTTTTTAGTGATAGATTTTCTTTTCGAGTTGCATTCAACTCATCCAACAGTGCAGCCTTAGAGGACTTACCGCCCTTTAACTCCTTAGCGGTTATCCCACCCCCAAATCCAACCACATTGCTCTTGCATTGAGGTCCAAAGCACCTTTCTACAACCTCAATGTTTGTAAGAGACGGCTCGGATTGTACCAATTCTTGAATTTCAGTCTAAAAGATTATAATCTTTGAAATAATGCAATACTTTGATAAAAGAAAGGGTGTAAAATGAAATTTATCAATCAACATACATATTTTTCATTGGTTTCAGGTTCGACAAGCTTATCGTCCTTCTTATGAGTCTCAAAGAAAATAGTAGACATATCTGGTGGATTACCATCTTTGCCTCCCTTTGCATTTAAATAAACAAGTCAAACAATTTCTTTTAAACAAAGAGGGGGTTTCTTAATACAATAACACGATTTACTTACCAGCTCATAAATAATCTCTCTGATAGGCTTGCTACCCGTACGATGAGGCACATTCAACTTAGACCTATTCACTGAGTTTCTCGTACTTCTTTCCTATAACAACAAAAAAAATAGAAGGTGTAGTCTGCTGCTTAAAAAATTAAGATGCTATAAATATTTATGAAGTCATACCTTAAACTTTTCAGATAAGAAGTGCTCCTTGACCAACCATTCCCAATCACTCTTGTCGACCCCCTCTGGCACATCCTTTAGAACATCGCGCAATGGCTTAGACTTCACAATCATGTGCAGCGATCCTCTCCAATTGTTCCATAACCTTCTCATATGTTTCAAGACATTATCTCTTTGACCATTTATGTCAGCACTATCAAATTTGTCCTCTAATATTTTAAAAATATCATCAAACATGTAATTCAAAAATTTTAAATAAACAAAAAAGAAAAACTGAACCAACAATATGAAATAAAATATTTAAGAGTTACTAGTGACAAATTAATTTATCTCTTAAGATGACGTGATTATTAAATGTGAAAACATGCTCGACATCATAATTTGATCTTATATGAACATTTCCAATACAACAGGAGAAGAGAGCAGATTCATCGATATGATTTATAGATGTGTTCTTTATATTTGTCGGTTTCCATCTCTAGCAAATACTTTCATTAGGAGGAAAAATCTCATTTTGGATCTTAATTATTACTCAATAACGGAACTGATCTTTGGATGCTATCCTTAATCATTTCTCTATGTCCTCTAACTTAAAAGACTAAATGAATGAAAGCATCAAATATTATCATTGGTCGAGCAGTTTATGCACCAAACTATCATACAAAAAAATAGTTTACTCAAAGCAATATGAATCTTAAGGAACAAATGTTAATAAATGAGAAAAACTCTATGGAAAGGGGAAGGCACATATTCATTAGTGGTTGTACAACAAGCACAACATTCTCTACATACATTTCCACTCTATCTGTTGTAGGAAAGCAGGCTGCTATAAGAGTTAGCAGCAAAGCCTTCTTTTACTAATTGACAAATTTGGTAGGCAAAGTATCACTGACAGTTTCCAGCTTGGTCCCTACATGCGTACTGTAAATGAAACTAAAAGACTGCACCTATATATGCTGAGGAGTTTCCACTTCTGCATATAGAATTCCTAGTGGCATTCAGTATTAAGTAATGTCGAATGTCAATCAAGTCACCTAAAATAACTATAAAGAATCATGTCACCTGAAATATACTCTTAACATTGTACCAACTGACAGCTTACTATAAGTGAAATAGAAGACAATATGCTGATGAATTTCTACTTTCAGCTTACTATTCCTAGTGGTATTCGGTATGTCTTGCAAGGCCATAGTTGAATTACTCTCAATGAGAGTACACCATCTACAACTTATCCAAGAAAAATTGGATATGACTACAGAGAGTGAAGTCAAATTTATCTCATACAGTTTGCCCAAGAAAGTTTGATGTGTCATTACAAGCACATAAAACTTATCTTACACAATTGCTTGTCCATCTCCCCAAGTATCACTTCCTGCCCAGTGAGGAGGAATTTCATGTTTTTATTTATTTATCTTTGGATGCTAAAGATAAATGGATATTTTTCTCAATTTATGATGCAAAAGAAGTAGGATATTGGGGTTTTTCTAAAAAGCACAATAAACTATATGTTTCTAGTCATTTAATTTTCTTTTTGAATTCTTACAAACCAGAAAAAAGAACTCGATAGATGCAATGATATAAAGTCACTAGTATTTTCTTTTTATTTGTGAAAGAAGAAAAGGAAAAGGCAAAACAACAAGGTAATACTTTAAATTCTTACAGTAACATCTTCGCACATATGGTCCAGCTTATATTCTTCGATGCCCGCCCATGAGTGTACCCGCAATGGGCACATATTACGGTCACGAACTAATAAACCTAAGTGTCTGACAAATGAGGTTGAATTCTTCCCAACAACTTGATTGTGGTAGAAAGTGACGCTCAACTTTTCTCCAACTTTGAGTCCAAGAACATTTTTACACCTGTTCTTTCCTCTCACTTTTTTTGCCTTTTCAGATTCACATGGACCAGTTAATTTCAAATTTAAGTCAAACAATAAAAAAGTGCCACTGCAATAACAAAAAAAATATATATTACAATTTGAAACAGTGAATTACTTATTTCGTTTCTCTGAGTGTCTTGCATCACTTCAACTTCTTGCGGGAGGGAAACATCATCTTCTACTGGATCAAAACCAGGAGGTGCAAGACTCTTATTCTGAGCTAGCTCGTTCAGATAAGAAACTGCTGCATTACAATTTTTACTTTTGCCAATCGGGAGTCTCTGTTCAGCATTTACTCTTACCGAGCCCAAAATTTTGAAGCTTTGCCCTCGTCCCCTTGCTAAGGCGCCAGGTGCAACGTATGAATGCTTAACAGACTTCGAAGTTGATTCCATTTCAAACTTCTGAGATTTTGATGGATTCATCTCAACCTAATACAACAAAAGAAAGCAGAGTATGTTAAGCTACCTCGACAAGAAAAAATAGTTCAGCAATTTGTCAATATGAAAAGTGCTGCCAACTAGCACTTTAACTATTTTTGAGACATGAGAGCACATTACGACCTAAATGTATTAACAAGAAATAATATTTGGAAGATACAAAGATACTTTTTTCGATAGACTCTCGGCTAAAGAAGATGAAAGAAGCACTGATAGTAAGTAATAACAATATTTACTCCTACATAAAATACCATCAACACTAAATAAAGCTAAAATACTATCGGCACACAAAATATTCAAAGTATGTTCGTTACTAAATAAAGTTAAAATACCATCAGCACACAAAATATTTACTCCTACATAAAAAGATAATGTGTTTACCAATGTTAAAAGACTAGTGATGTTTTTCCAACAAAATAATTTTTGTCCGCCTTTATTGTAGCAGAAAGAGAGACCCAAATATTCATTTTGCACTCTAAGCAAAGTGCATCAATCCCTTAGCAAGAGCATATGCACAAGAAAATGAACATAGGTAAACAAACATACTTGAAAAATGTTAGACGAAGGAAAAAAAAATACAACATTGTCATGAAACACAAAAGTGATGGAATAACAAACCTGAAGAAGCCCCTGACTAGTACAAGGAGCCTGTGAAAGTGAAACAATTATCCATTCGCGAACAGCCCTTTGGTACAAAGAGCGAATAGTAGAAACACAAGCATGAAGGTGGATCATTGTGCACAGAAACTAACAGTGAATCTTGACAATTAAGTATCTATGAATATTTAGTTGAATTAATTAATTTAATAGATCAATTAAGAATTTATGAATACATCGAATTGTCAATTAACTTATGTCAATATAATCTAACACAACTTGCACTCTGTGTTATTCATATATTGTGTGTTATTCCTAATTTTTATCTTTGCTAGGTAGAGAACTTCTGCACCCTGAAATATTCATTTCTAATCCTCAAAGAATCAATCATGAATCAACAATATATAATTAGTCAACAGTAATGATCACCTTTTATTTCATTTTTACTTCTTACAATTTTCGTTGCAATTAAAACCAATTTCCATTAAATCGGGACAAGATCGTTGTTTCCACAATCAGCACCATGATATTTCATTTAGCCGTGGTCAGTAGCCTACTATTATTGTAACCAAATGTATAAAACATTATGTTAGGTTCTTAGTAGCAGTTGTCAAGCTTTCCTCTTTTACTTCACATAGATTTTCAGTTATTTCCCTCATAACAGACCAAGTCACTCTTCAGCATTGAGAACTTAATTCTGAAAAATGTCTAACTTTTGTGCTGTCTATTTTCAAAATATTATTGCAAAGCCGCGGGGCAACTGCTTTTTATCATGAACTTTGATACTAAATAATTGTAGAAGGAACTAAGCTGTTGGAGTTTGATAAGAATCTAGCTATCTCAGGTTTGTATGACATAACAAATATTCTTTCTGTTTCTACATAAACTATCAACTTCATATTGAGAAACTCAGATGCTTAGAATCACCAAAAGATGCAGCACATTTGTCACAATTAATTGTTAGAAATGACAACATTATATGTATTCTAATTCAAAAATTTCTAGGTATTGTCAATAAGTGCAGAAATTAGCCAAAAATGCAGAGCAATCTTTTCTAAAAGTACCACAATGATGCCTCAAACATCCAAGTGCATAGCCCAACCAAAACCATTTTACTGAATAGAACAAAAAGACTTTTTTTTGCAGCAAAGATAAAATTATATTTTTCCCAGATTTTAAATAGGTCGATTATAAATAAGTAGATTGTGAGAATGGAAAATAGCCAACTAATGCCTTGAAACCAAAACCTAAGAGCAGCAAAGCGAAATCACCAAAGAATTCTTCTACTAAACAATTACCACATTAGCAGGAACATGAACATAAAAAAGAACAACTGCTAGTATCACAATTACAGTTGCTTTAGATAGAAGATCCAAAATTAATAACACAATTATAATCTTAATTATTCTTGTCCTCCATTTCCCTTTTCTTTTTCTTTTGTAAAATTTGAATAGCTAACTGAGATTGACATAATGAATTAAGTCTTTATGTTCCCAACATATACGAGAAGTAGTGCTTCGAGCTATCTTCGGCACTTTGTTATAGTAGATAGACATGGGACAGAAAATAGTTAAAGAAATTAAACTAGATTTTCTATTTGAAAAACTATATAGCTGATTCTTGCCCATCAAATTTGCGAGCAAAATATTTTTAGGATTGTTGTTCTGTCCATATCTTATATAAAAGTCAGAGAGATAACACCATGTTTATCCACAGAAAGAGAACAAGGAAAAGGAAAATAACACAACAGGAGGATCCAAAATTAATGCAGAAACTTAGCTTTGACGATAGAGGAGAACAAACCTGAGACCTGTTTTAAAATACAATCACGACCAGATCCAAAAAATTGTTTCTTTTGTCTCCGGTTTATATAATTAGGGAGAAAGTTAGCGCATCCTTATCTCACTAGACAAATCTTATAATACAATCATGAACAGATATATATTGAGAAGCCTTTTTCCCCAACAACGATATGCAATCAAACCCAATTCCAAAAAACAATCTGCTCTCAAAATGAATACACGTAGCTATTATATAACGAGCAAAATTCTAGAAAATAAAGAAACAACTTCTGCATATTCAACAGCAATACTCCTAAAACCTACATGTAACTATATATTTAAAGCATATGTAACTATAAGAAGAAACGCAATATTTGAAAAACAGAGAGAGAATGGATAACATAAAAAATTGCCCAATTTGACAATAATTTACTACAAGTTTAGAGCTTACCTTGTTGAGAAGGAGAAAAAACCCTAGGTTTTCAGAGAGGAAAACAAATTCTGATTCTTCGTAGAGTCCAATTTGTGAGATGTTAGCTATGTGCTCTGTAACTGTAAGTTATTGTATAGTTCTAAAACATAAGATACGTACTCTTTCGTTTTTTGGGGGAGAGGGGGAGGGGGGAGAGGGAAGAGAGTTGAGGGGTGCGTGGGCTGATTATGGGTGGGGTAAAAAAGAGGGAAAAAATAGCGCGCACTTTTTTCTATTTAACGTCTGGATTTTATGATTTTTAAGGACCAAAAATTATCCTTTCGTTAATATTACTCTTAAAATTGATTTTGATGACCGGAAAAAAATTGGTCATCATAGATACACTTATAATGACCGATTTCAAATCCCTTCGTTAGAATTTGGTCGTTAAAAGTCAAACTTCTTGTAGTGCAGCATTATCCGGTATCTGCCAAACTCAGGTTCCCGTGCACCAACAACATGGCCGAATACGAAGCCTGCATCTTAGGGCTCAAGCTGGCCATTGATATGAACATTCAGGAGTTACTAGTGATCGGGGATTCAGATTTGCTCATACATCAGGTCCGAGGAGAATGGGCAACCAAGAACTCCAAGATACTCTCTTATCTGCATCATGTACAGGAGTTGAGGAAGAGGTTCACAAAGACAGAATTTCAGCATGTCCCTAGAGTTCAGAATGAGTTTGCCGACGCATTGGCCACCCTATCGTCTATGATTCAGCATCCAGATAAGAACTTCATAGATCCTATTCCGGTAAAGATTCATGACCAACCAGCTTATTGTGTTCGTGTCGAGGAAGAAGCAGACGGAAGACCATGGTTCCATGACATCAAGGAGTATTTGACAACAGGAGGATATCCGGAACTTGCAAATGCTACTCAGAAACGCACACTTCGGAGATTATCTAACAACTTCTTTCACAGTGGAGGAATCCTGTACAGGAGGACTCCCGATTTGGGATTGCTAAGGTGTGTCGAAGCAAAGGAGGCATCTAGGTTATTAGAAGAAGTTCACACTAGGACCTGCGGTCCGCATATGAACGGTTTTGTCTTAGCAAAGAAGATACTCCGAGCTGGTTATTTTTGGATGACTATGGAAACGGACTGTATCCCCAGTACGTCCGAAGGTGCCATCGCTGTCAGATACATGCAGACATGATAAAAGTGCCTCCGAACGAGCTTACTGCAACAAGCTCGCCATGGCCGTTCGCCGCTTGGGGAATGGATGTTATCGGACATATCGAGCCTACCGCATCAAAAGGGCACAGGTTCATTCTAATGGCAATTGATTATTTCACCAAATGGGTTGAAGCAGCATCATATAAGGCAGTGACTAAGAAAGTCGTGGCAGACTTTGTTCGCGACCGTATCGTTTGTCGATTCGTCATCCCAGAGTCGATCATTACTGACGACGGTTCCAATCTCAACAGTGATCTGATGAAAGCAATGTGTGAAACATTCAGGATCAAACACAAGAACTCTACAGTCTACAGACCTCAGATGAATGGAGATGTAGAGGCAGCCAACAAGAATATCAAGAAGATACTGAGGAAAATGATAGAAAAACATAAGCAATGGCACGAGAAGCTATCATTTGCTCTATCGGGGTACCGCACGACGGTTCGCACATCAACCGGAGCAACTCCCTATATGTTGGTTTATGGTACAGAAGCAGTCATCCCCGCCGAGGTTGAAATTCCCTCCTTGAGGATTATGCAGGAAGCGGAACTTGACGATGCAGAATGGGTGAAAAGTCGCTACGAGCAGCTAGCTCTTATAGATGGAAAAAGGATGAACGCAGTTTGCCATGGTCAATTGTATCAGAACAGAATGTCCAGAGCCTTCAACAAAAGAGTCAAGCCGAGACAATTTACACCAGGACAGCTGGTGTTGAAGAAAATATTTCCGCATCAAGACGAAGCCAAAGGAAAGTTCTCTCCCAACTGGCAACGTCCGCACATGGTTCACCAGGTTTTAACCGGAGGAGCCCTCATACTTGCAGAAATGGACGGAGAAGTTTGGACAAAGCCGATCAATTCAGATGCAGTGAAGCGATACTATGTGTAGCCATTTAGGATTTCTTTATGATGCAATTTGAACTACGTCTGACCTGATTCCCGTTTAAGAGGGGTACGTAGGAAACCTTATGGGTTCGGTAACAATTCAATAAAATTTTCATTTCCCCCCGATATTGGACACTGGGGCAGAATTTTGAGGAGGACCCTCAAAATTCCGAAGTCGATTCCTCCTCAAAATTCCGAAGTTGATCTTCAGCCAATCATCGCACGCAGCCGTTGGAATCACCAACCCAGTAAGCTGGGGAAGAATTTTGAGGAGGACCCTCAAAATTCCGAAAAGAGAGGTTGCAATGTCTTGAACCGCGTCGCAGTCGTCGGTTCATCTAAAAGAAAACTATTCTTTTTTTAATTATATAATTACGTTACATTTTTCACTAAATCATGCATGTCCGTTATCAAAAATTGTTTCGTTTAGCAACGCTACCCCAAGGATACGCACAGTATCACCGAGACAAGGGCCGAGCAGGACGAGCAAAGTCCATGGGGATACAAACTAACCTTCCCCTCTTTTTCAGAACTCACGATTTTTCTTTGGATACAGGCACTCAAATCTTAACATCATCAGATATATCTATGCACTCATACTTCTCGGGAATACAACTCTCAGAATCATCACCTATTTACAATTGCTACCCGGACACGACATCCCCAGCAGCCACAATATAGCAATCGACTATTAGCTATAAAGCTATCAGCTAAGAGATTTTACCATTACTTGCCTTTTACATTTCTTGCATTGCATAAGGCTACCTTTCTGCCTTCCGAGACGAAGCATTGTCTCCATCTACATTTCTCTGCATTGCATAAGGCTACCTTTCTGCCTTCCGAGACTAAGCATTGTCCCCATCTGCATTTCTCTACATTGCATAAGGCTACCTTTCTGCCTTCCGAGACTAAGCATTGTCTCCATCTGCATTTCTCTGCATTGCATAAGGCTACCTTTCTGCCTTTCGAGACTAAGCTCTGTCTCCTTCTTTGCATGGCTGAAATATCGCCACTTCATTTAAATCCCGCATCGGCTAAAATATCGCCATTTTTATTTATGTCTTACATTGGCTGAAAGATCGCCATTTTACTTACATCTTTGCATGGCTGAAATATCGCCGCTTCATTTAAATCTTGCATCGGCTGAAAGATCGTCATTTTTATTTATGTCTTGCATTTGCTGAAATATCGCCACTTCATTCAAATCTTGCATCGGCTGAAAGATCGCCATTTGTATTTATGTCCTGCATCGGCTGAAATATCGCCATTAAATCTTGCATCAGCTGAAAGATCGCCATTTTTATTTATGTCTTGCATTGGCTGAAAGATCGCCATTTTACTTACATCTTTGCATGGCTAAATATCACCGCTTCATTTAAATCTTGCATCGGCTGAAAGATCGCCATTTTTATTTATGTCTTGCATTGGCTGAAATATCGCCACTTCATTCAAATCTTGCATCGGCGATCTTTGCATCGGCTGAAAGATCGCCATTTTTATTTATGTCTTGCATTGGCTGAAATATCGCCACTTCATTTAAGTCCTGCATCGTCTAAAATATCGCCATTAAATCTTGCATCGGCTGAAAGATCGCCATTTTTATTTATGTCTTGCATTGGCTGAAATATCGCCACTTCATTCAAATCTTGCATCGGCTGAAAGATTGCCATTTATATTTACACTTTACATCGGCTTAAATATCGCTATTTTTTTTTTATTAAGTCTTTACATCGGCTGAAATATCGCCATTTTTTTATTAAGTCTTTACGTCGGCTGGAATATTGCCACTTCATTTAAATCTTGCATCGGCTGAAAAATCGCCATTTGTACTTACACTTTACATCGGCTGGAATATCGTCATTTTTTATTTAAGTCTTGCATCGGCTGAAAGAACACCAAACCCCGCATTTCATGGGCTGAAAGATCACCAAGTTATCTAAAGGCGTCATTGTTCGGAGGCACCATTTTCATAGCCCGAGAACGCCATGCCATGGCCTAAGGACCCCACTTTTATCTTTTGCATATCATTATTCAAAGGCATCATAGTTCGGAGGCATCATTCTCATAGCCCAAGAACATCATTTCATAGCCTGCGAATCCTTAATTATACGCTTCATGGCCCAAGACGTCATGGTCTGAGGACGTCATCCTAACCGTCCAAAGACAACATTCATGGTCCAATGGGAACTTGCATCACGTTTAAATTTACGCACCATATATGTACTACTCACTTGCAGGTACACCGGCTAGCAACAACCGTCTCAGCAGGAGCGATCCCGCTCCAGTCCCCGCTGCCTATCAGACGTCAACCACCTTCCTCAATCTAAACGTCGCGTCCGTTCTTTTCAAAAACCTCCATCGGCATATTCCGTCAATGGACCCTGAACTACATATGGCCTGATTCCTGTAAGACCAGGGATATGTAGGCAGCTCAGGAACCAGAGCTCGGTCAAAACCTTTCAAATCATTTCTTTCGGTCAAAATTGGCCATCATATCTTTACCCGACAACTCTTTCATCCTTCTCGGGTAAAGAGGGGCAGCTGTTGAAACCCAATTTTCCCTATGTATTTTTAATACTCAAATATTCTCAAAATAGCATGAGTATGCACATATAAGCATGCCCAAGAGTTTTGGTATTTTTTTTCTAATTTTTTTTAAGATTTTTAAAATCAATTTATTGTCTATTTTAGCAGTACAGAATCCAATAATTATTCCCAGATTATCATTTTTGGTGAATAATTTATCTCCATTCTCATATTTACACCAAGATATTATTAAGGTGATTTTTGCATATTTTTACAAATCTGTTTGGTATTTTCTAAGTTAAATTGCAATTATAGCCTATATTACGATTAGCAGCATTTTACAATCATAAAATTATTTTTTTTAGATTAATATTTATACATTATTAATTAGTTCAGTGCTTTTAATTTGTTTTAAAATCATTTCAACTATTTTATAAAAAAATAAAAGGGGGAAATTGGCTATTTAACACATAACCCTTTATTGTTTCAATTTTAGCCCAATTTAACCCCACCCCTATCAGATTTTATTAAATCCAATGGACCCAAGACCCAATTAAATTCGCCCCAGTCCAATCTCTAATCCAACCCGGCCCAGCTCCAAATTAATCTGAGCCGTTGATCAAATAAGATCAACGGCCCAGTTCTTTTTTTCTTAATTAATCCCTAATCTACCCCCCTTGACCCCTCATTTTTTTTCGAGACCAGTCTCTCTCTCTTCGTCTCTTCCTCTCCTCCTTCTCCCTAGAACCTTCTGGTTCATCTCCGATGGCCTTCACCCTCTCTCCGGCAACCTCCAGCCTCACCTCTTTCGACCACCAGCCGCCTTGAAGCCTTATCTCGCCGGTTCTCTCCATCTCTGAGACCCCATGAGTCTCCACCGTACAAGACGGTCACTGAAGATTTGCCTGGGTCTGTTTCCGGCCTTTCTCCGATGGGTTTTGGTTCGATGGTGCTATAAACACCATTATCCTTGAGTTTCACAGCCAGGTTTCTCGTACTTCTCACTGGTTTCTTATGAAACCCTAATCTCGACCCAAACCTCTTGAATCTCTGTATTTTTAACGATTTTTTTTAACTCACGCCTTTATGTTTTGCACTACTCTCTACTCGATCTTTACGATTGCTCAAGTTTTAAACATTTGTTCCTTTTTTTTTAAGTTAGGGTTCTGAACCCCTTTTTAAAATCACTTTATTTTCTGATTTTTGAGTACTAATTCGTGATTTTCAGTACTATTTCTAAACATTTTTGCTTAAGTCTGATGAAACCCTAGCTTTATATGTTTGCATTTGTACTATTTGTTCGATTGTGTGTTCTGAGTTCTTCTTTGAGTTCCGTGCTCTTTGCTTTAATTTTGTTGCTAGCGTTCCATTCCCCTGCCATTCTGTGTTCTTCGCTTAGGATTCTCTGATTATTTACATGGTGGTTTTATACTGATTCTTGCAAGCCCTCTTTGAGACTGTGATACTTGCCTTATATTGTGATTCTACATATTTTCCTTATGGTTTGGTACTGATTTCAAAATTGCTTCCTTAATTTGTGGGATACTTTCCTCGATTAATACTGATTTCCTAGGTTTTCAATCTCGTTCATTATTTTGAAAACTATTTTCCAGAATTAAAGTGGCATCTTGCCCTATATGTGTGCACAAATATGTTGATTGATTTGCCTGACCTATTTCCCTAATTAGAGTATCATGTACCTAGTCTTTATTGCATACTTTATGCTATTCTATTTCCTTATGTGATCATACCATGCTTTGTGATTTCTTTCCTTTTAAATAACTGCTTATTACCGTTTAACTTTGATTCCTTAATCAAAAGGGGAGTCCATATACTGATTTGATTATGATTGATGCCAGTTCCTTAATTAGGGACTGCTACCTTGTTTGTTTACTCGTATTCAGTACTATAAGTACCCCCCCCATTCTCTTTTTGAAAACACGAATACCTTGCATATCACAAATACACACGAACACCTTGCATATCACAAATACACACAACAATCATATTGCTCTCTCTCTTGTGTTACTTATCTCTTNCCCCCCCCCCAATTCTCTTTTTGAAAAAACACAAATACCTTGCATATCACAAATACACACGAACACCTTGCATATCACAAATACACACGAACATCTTGCATATCACAAATACACACAACAATCATTGCTCTCTCTCTCTCTCTCTCTCTCTCTCTCTCTCTCTCTCTCTCTCTTGTGTTACTTATCTCTTTTGCTCTGTTCCCTGCTCCTGACTATCATTATCCAGCTGAAAAGCTAAGGCTAATATTGTGCTTATACTTGGCGCTTGCATTCTGCTGTGTTCTCTTATTACTGGTATGTTCTGATTAAATTCCATGTTCCAAACCAATATGGTTATTACTACTTCAGTGTGTTATATTCCTAATTGTTTTATACATGTGCTTATGCTGTGCAACATGTGATTGATTCCTGGTTTGCCTGTTGATACTTGCATGCTCATGACTAATGTTTGTTCCTGATCTTACCTGTTATGACTATATGCTGTTACTATTTATTTTTGTGTCTAAATTCGACTGTTTCAAGGTCTCTTTAAACTCTTTGGATTTTGTGTACTCATGCTTAGTAAGTCTGCATAAGTCTCTGTATCCTTTGGTGATATTTATGTGATCTATTTGTCCCCTTTGCCCATTGTCCTTGTATGCAACTCTCCAACTTTTTGTAAACTCTTTAAATTACCAATTTTCCTCTCCTTCCTGCACTTCACACTACTCTTAGAGAATAGGTTCTGCCCCCTTCGTTTGAACGTTGCTTTGGGTGCCTCTGAGTACTCACTGAACTTTGACACACAAGGATGGTAATTCCACACTGCACCCGTCCCAACATTTTGGTAAGTGTTTTGGGTGCTGGTATTGGCCAAGGACCCAATGGGGGCCCTAGGGAGCTTTGCCGCACCCTGACCATGTCAAGGCTGTGAAACTCGAAAGGAGTAAAGTTGGAAGATTGGGCCTGATTGAAGGCTCCCTATAGAATAACTTCTTATTTTTATTCTTTATCACTGTAATTCGGCTATCATTGGTTTGTAATAATTTGTAAACGAATGATTGGGGTTATAGTGAAATGGGGGCTATGCATCCTTAGTTTAAGTAATGGGTAGAAAACATGCTTATAGGATTTTATTTACTTATCTGCGCAATAGATAACCTGTATAGGGCATGCATCTCATACATTAGAGATCCTGCTCTAGGTGCTTTACTTTCAACCTGTTATTATCCTCATTTCGTAACCATGATCAGTTAATAACAAGCAAATAACTGTTATAAGGTTATTGCTGCATTCTCATAATCATTAGCATTTAGAAATCATGTTTTAGGAACTCCTATGTGCATTAGACATCCTGTTGTTTAGGGTTTTATACTTGTTTGAGTTGTAATTATTAAACACCTCAGTAGCATGCTTAACCTAATAATACAAGTATGGCTAACTGTATGTGTACCCTTTTAAAACTAAAAAAAGGATCAAATATGCATGTTCACCCATTAAGACAATTAGGCAATACATACGACGCCTAGGCAAACTATAGGCCCGATAAGAATTGATTAATCATGTTTTACCAGTCAGCCTCCTTTAACATTTTGAACTCTGCTTTTTGTTTTGCCTCTCTGAAGTTCACTCCGTTTTACTAAAACTCCCGCCCTATCTTGCAATAATCTCGAAATTGTGCATCTGTTTACTCTCGCTGATGTGTGTTCAATTATGTTTTCAAACTACTGTGTTACCCTTTCTGCCCAGAAGCGTGCTATTTTGAATACTTATGGGATCTCGTCAAGTTACTGTATCTTTAATGTCCTCACTCTATTTTTAAAAAAAACGTGTTTCAATGATTTCTTATTTATATTCTAAACTGCTGTGTATTTCTAAATCTTACTGCTGTCTTTAGTCGTGTTTCTGAAAATTGAATATTCTTCCAGTCACTTAGTCTTAACTGAACCTTCTGCTTTCCCCGAAAAGTTATGAAATTGTCCTCTTGAAACCTACTGTTTTAACTTCAACGTTCCTGTCTTTTTTTACTCCCATCTTTGAGACCCTAAATGTGTTTGAGACGTGCTAATTACGTGTTCACTTGTGGAGGGATCTGTGAGCCTTTATTTGTCTTTGTATGTTCCCTTATGTGCGGTCCTATTTGTTATGTATGTCGCTTCGCATTTTATCCTTTAAACATGAGGGTTCAGCCTAGTCCTTACCACATAGGAATAGTGGTCCTAAATACCCTCCAGGACTTATAGGACGGGATGGGTAATAGAACGCAATAAGTAACAATACCATCCCGCGCTTTAATACCTTAACGGGGTGGGGAGGGTAGATATGGAGATGATGACCGATGCGCTAATATCTCATGTAGCCCTTCTTCTGAGGAATGATTACTGGATATTGCATTGACGTGATCCATATTAATCATAAACCTAGGACCCCCTTCCTTTTTTTTTTTATCAGCTTTCTTTAGAAATTGTTTAAATCTTTCATAAATTTCCGCCCTCTTTACTTTCCCTCATAGTTTCAACTTATTTGCAATGTTATATGTAAACCTCTTCTATTTGAGGCCTTACTTGCTTACTTGATTATGTGAAGTCACAATTATAACATGGTCGGGAACCACACTAGTGGATCTTGAGGGGTGCCTAACACCTTCCCCTCGAGATAATTTCTAGCCCATACCCAAACTCTGGTTATTCAACTCAAACCCTTCTAGTGTCCTAATGCACTTTAATCATTAGGTGGCGACTCTTCAATTCCAAAACCTAATTCCCAAAAGGGAACGAGTTGTTCTCCCAAATATCGTAGACCCGATTTTCGCCTTAGAAAAAAAGGGGGCATCGACAGCAGCGCGGACCGCGTCAGGGCAGCGCGGTCGCGCAAAGGCGACCGCGGTCCGCGCTGAGCTAGGGTTTACGGGCACTAAGTTAGGGTTGTATTTATTCCTTTCTTGTTCAAATTTTTACACCTACTTTGTCCCTACTCATTTGCACACTCAATATGCACAGAAAACAGCCCAAAACTAACATGAAAACTAACCTAAACTAACGAAATAAAGAACAAGGGGAAGAAACAGCAGTTATGGGCTAAATGTAAGAAAATAAAACAAAAATTAACTACTAATTGAACAAGAGATGAGTGAAACATTACCAGATGTAAAAGATGAAGTGCAATTAGATAATCTTATGCAAGAATTATGGACTTAGTAAAGAGGAACAGTAATTTTTGGGCTCTGGGAGTTCAGGGGTCGAAAAGGGTAAAAGGTGACCCTTGGAGTCTATTTATAGACAAACCGTAGGACCCAGTACTCACCTACCAGCGCGGCCGCATAAAAGCGACCGCGGACCGCGCTAGATTTGTTCCATTGAAGCTTTAGTAGGCAGCCTTCGCATACCGCACAAAAGAGACCGCGGCCGCGGAGGCCCACCGCGGATCGCACAAAAGTGTAATGCAGCCCCGGTGGAAAACTTTAGAGAGCAACATATTTGGACCATGCGAGTGCGGATCGCGCTAAGGTGACCGCGGCCGCACTGGCATACTTCAGAGACTGTTCACTTTGTTCCAACTTATTTTGCACTGCATCAACACAATCCCTGCAATATCTCACAACTAATTAGCTCAAAAATCCTAAACTATAAAGAAAATCAAAGAGAAAGAAAAAGACATGGGTTGCCTCCCAAGAAGCGCCTGATTTAACGTCGCGGTACGACGTAGGTTACCGACAAATCATTTGAAATGTACCATAGCCACCACGTGGCTATCATCAATCTTCCCAAGATAACGCTTCACACGATGTCCATTGACTCTGAATATTTCACCATTCTTGTTCCTTAGATCAAGATCACCAAATGGGGTCACGAACACAACTTCAAATGGCCCACTCCACTTTGATTTGAGCTTTCCCGGAAACAGACGTAACCGGGAGTTGAAAAGAAGAACCATATCACCAACTTTGAATTCCTTTTCCCGAGCATATTTGTCGTGAAGGTACTTCATCTTGTCCTTATACAAGGACGAGCTGGAGTAGGCATGAAATCTAAACTCATCAAGCTCATTAAGTTGCTCAACACGGAGATTCGCTGCAACATCCCATTCCAAGTTCAACTTTCTCAAGGCCCACATAGCTTTGTGCTCCAATTCCACCGGAAGAAGGAAAGCTTTCCCAAACACCAACCGGTACGGGGACATACCAATTGGGGTTTTGTAAGCCGTCCGGTACACCCATAAAGCATCATCCAACTTTTTTGACCAATCGGTCCTATTAGCATTGACCGTATTGGACAAGATGCTCTTGATTTCTCTATTTTATACTTCAACTTGGCCACTTGATTGCGGATGGTAAGGTGTAGAGACTTTATGGTTGACACCATACTTGGAGAGCAAGGTATCAAAAGCCCTATTACAAAAGTGTGAACCACCATCACTAATGATTGACCGAGGGGTGCCAAACCTTGTGAAGATACTCTTTTTAAGAAATGCCACTACACTCCTAGCTTCATTGTTGGGAAAGGCCATGGCCTCAACCCATTTTGACACATAGTCCACCGCCACGAGAATGTAAGTGTTCCCACAAGAGCTCACGAAAGGACCCATGAAATCGATGCCCCAAACATCAAAGATATCAACTTCAAGAATCGTGTTAAGCGGCATCTCGTCTTTCTTGGAAATCCCTCCCGCTCGTTGGCATTGATCACATCTCTTTACCAAATCACTAGCATCCTTAAACAAAGTCGGCCAATAGAAACCGCAACTCAAGACCTTTGAAGTCATCCTCACCCCTCCATGATGGCCACTATAGGGGGAGGAGTGACAAGCCTCTAAAATGCTCAATTGTTCACCTTCCGGGACACACCTTCTAATCACACCATCCGTGCAAATCCTAAACAAGTATGGATCATCCCAATAAAAGTCCAAACTACCCCGTTTGAGTTTCTTCCTTTGGTTAGAAGAGAGCTCACACGGGACAATCCCAGTTACAATGAAGTTGGCGATGTCCGCGAACCATGGCATGTCACACATTGACACGGAAAGAAGTTGCTCGTCGGGGAATGTATCATTTATCTCAAGGCCGTCACATGGCCTCCCTTCTTCCTCCAACCGGGACAAATGGTCCACAACTTGGTTCTCACTTCCCTTCCGGTCCACTATTTCTAAATCAAATTCTTGAAGGAGTAACACCCATCTCATCAATCTTGCCTTGGAATCCTTCTTGGTTATCAAATACCTAAGGGCGGCATGGTCCGTGTGCACAATCACCTTGGCCCCCTTAAGATATGGTCTAAATTTCTCCATGGCAAATACAATGGCCAATAGCTCCTTCTCCGTCACCGTGTAATTCCGTTGAGCTTCATTCATAGTCTTACTTGCATAATACACGGGATGGAACAATTTGTTAACCCGTTGACCCAACAGCGCCCCCACTGCAACATCACTAGCATCACATATTAGTTCAAAGGGTAAACTCCAATTAGGTGCGGTTATGATAGGGGTAGTGGTCAACTTGTGCTTTAAAAGTTCAAAGGCCTCCATACATTTTTCATCAAAAACAAACTTGGCATCTTTCTCTAGCAATTTGCAAAGGGGATTCACAACCTTCGAGAAGTCTTTGATAAACCGCCGGTAGAACCCGGCATGCCCAAGAAAACTCCTCACCCCTTTGATAGAAGTAGGGGGAGGGAGCCTTGAAATCACCTCGATCTTCGCCTTGTCTACCTCAATCCCATGCTTAGAAATCTTGTGACCCAACACTATACCTTCTTCGACCATAAAATGGCATTTTTCCCAATTGAGAACGAGGTTAGTTTCTTCACGTCGGGCCAAGACTCTATCCAAATTTACCAAGCATTCTTCAAAAGAGTCACCAACCACACTAAAGTCATCCATAAAGACCTCCAATATATCTTCCACCCGGTGAAAATAGCCATCATGAAACGTTGGAAGGTCGCCGGAGCATTGCAGAACCCGAATGGCATCCGGGAGAAAGCAAATGTACCATAGGGGCATGTAAAAGTGGTCTTCTGTTGGTCTTCCGGGGCAATTAAGATTTGATTGTAGCCCGAGTACCCATCCAAAAAACAATAGAAAGCTCGCCCCGCAAGGCGATCAAGCATTTGATCGAGGAATGGCAAGGGAAAATGATCCTTGCGGGTCACCTAGTTGAGTTTTCGGTAGTCCATACAAACTCTCCACCCGGTAATGGTTCGAGTGGGAATAAGCTCATTGTTGTCATTGGTCACCACCGTCATCCCTCCTTTCTTTGGCACACATTGGACCGGGGAAGTCCACGAGCTATCAGAGATTGGATAAACAACACCGGCGTCAAGCCACTTGATAACCTCTTTCTTTACCACTTCTTGCATCGCTTCATTTAGCCTCCTTTGATGTTCTAGGGACGCCCTTGCATCATCCTCCAAGATAACTTTATGCATGCAAAATGCGGGGCTTATTCCCCGAATGTCCGCCAGAGTCCATCCTATTGCCCTTTTCGCCTTTGAAGCACCTCCAAAGTGGCCTCAACCTGCAAGTTAGTAAGGCAAGAAGAAAGAATAACTGGAAGAGTTGAATTAGAGCCCAAAAATTCATACCTGAGGTGTGGAGGAAGTGGCTTCAACTCCAACACCGGTGGCTCCTCAATGGATGGCTTAGTTGGTGGAGTTTTTCGGTTTTCAAGATCCAAAGATAACTTCCTAGGCTCATATGAATATGAACCCATACCATGCAATGCATTCACGCACTCCACTCTACTAGCATCATCATCGACATCCATGTTAAGAGCACGGCCTCAAGAGGATCTTCAACATTTATCATGGAACTTGTGTCATCCAGTATCACAGCTGTGACTATGTCCACAAATGAGCACACCTCGGTGCTATTGGGTTGCTTCATGGATTTGCAAACATGGAATACCACCTTTTCATCTCCCACTCGGAAAGTTAGCTCACCCGCTTCAACATCAACCAATGCCTTCCCCGTTGCTAGGAAAGGTCTCCCAAGAATAATCGGCACTTCAAAGTCCACTTCACAATCCAATATGACAAAGTCGGCCGGCAATATGAATTTGTCCACCCGGACAAGTACGTCATCAATTATACCCAAAGGCCGCTTCATCGACCGGTCCGCCATTTGATGTCTCATTGAGGTTGGCCTAGGTTGCCCAATTCCCAAAGTCTTGAAGACTGAATAAGGCATCAAATTAATGCTAGCCCCCAAGTCACAAAGGGCCTTAGCAAACCCCGCACTACCGATAGTGCAAGGGATAGTAAAAGCTCCAGGGTCTTCAAGTTTTGGGGCCATAGAATGTACTATCGCACTGACTTGGTGAGTCATCTTTATTGTTTCACAATCCATGGAACGCTTCTTTGTGACCAAATCCTTCATGAACTTTGCATAGCCCGGCATTTGTTCAAGTGCCTCCACCAAAGCCACATTGATTGTAAGGCTTTTCATCATATCTATGAATTTTTTGAATTGATTGTCACTCTTTTGCTTTGCTAACCGCTGAGGATAAGGTGGAGGTGGTCTAGGCAAAGGTGCCTTGGCTTTTGGCACCACCGGCTCCGGCATGTCAATTATGTGCTCCCTAGACGGGTTCACGGGCTCTTGAGTTTCCACCTCGTCCTCATCAATATCTATCCTCACCTCATTATTCACATTTGGTTCAACCATATCTTCAACAATCAAAGGACCCACATCTTCTTGGAACCCAACATTATCATCCACAACTTGATTTTCTTTCGAGGCATGCACATCACCGCCTCTCCCACTTCTTGTTGTAACCGCCATCACATGATTGGTACCTCCCTTCGGGTTCACTACCGTATCACTTGGTAGAGAACCCTTAGGTCGAGTATTCAACGATTGAGAGATTTGGCCTAATTGCACCTCTAAATTCCGAATAGAGGTATTGTGGGAAGCCAATTGAGCATCGGAGTCTTGGTTCTTCTTCATCATTTGTTCGAACATCATTTCTATTCTTCCCATATCACTAGCCAAAGAACTAGACCCTTGAGATTAAAACGGAGGTGGATTGTTCGGTTGTTGATACATTGGGGGCCTTTGAAAACCTTGCCCCCGGTTGCCTTTATTTCCATTGTTATTCCACCCGCCTTGACCATTGTTGTTATTCCAATTATTATTGTTCCCGTTCCAATTGCCTTGATTGTTACCTTGGTTACCCCAATTGTTGTTGTTCCAATTACCGACACCTTGTTGTTGGTTGTTATTATTCCAATTACCGCCGCCTTGTTGATTGCCCCAATTTCGTCGGGGGCGCCACTGTTGATTCCCTTGATTTCCTCTATTTCCTTGGTAGTTATTGACATATTGGCATTCCTCTCTTTGATAATCATAGCACTCATTCGAATAACCACCACCATCATTGTTGTTGTCAAATTGCTCACAATTAACTTGAGGTTGTTGTTGCCCTCTTTGCCTCCTTTTTAACATAGAAACACCTTCTATTGCGTTGACTTGGCGCGGGTTTTGGACTTGTTGCAATTGCGCCTTCGCCAATTGATTCATAGTTGTTGTAATCTCGGCAATAGCTTGGCCATGATCGTTCAATTCTTTGTGCAAATGGATGACCGTGGGGTCACCTTGGGGCACATTTGCTCGGCTTTGCCATGCTGAAGAGGTGTCGGCCATTTCATCTAGTACTTCACATGCCTCTTGGTAAGAAAGTTTCATAAAGTTCCCTCCGGCCAACTGGTTCACAATGCACTGATTCGTGGTGTTGATGCCCCGATAAAAAGTTTGTTGTATCATCGCCTCGGTCATGTCGTTATTAGGGCACTCCTTCACCATTGTTCTATATCTTTCCCATATTTCGTGCAAAGGTTCCGTTGGCATTTGCTTGAAAGCTAGAATCTCATCCCGAAGAGCCGCCATATGACTTGGAGAAAAGAACTTGGCAATAAATTTGTCCGCCAATTCATCCCATGTGGTGATAAAATGATTTGGAAGCCTTTCTAACCAATCCAACGCTTTACCCCGAAGAGAAAATGGGAAAAGCCTCAATCTCAACGCATACTCAGACACGTTTGTTTGTTTGCTGCCCCAGCATGTATCTACGAACCCCTTCAAGTGCTTGTATGCATTTTGATCGGAGGCGCCCATAAAATATCCTCGTTGCTCGAGCAAGGTCAACATGACATTTGTGATTTGAAAGTTCCCCGCCCGGATTCGGGGAGGAACAATGGCACTCGCGTACCCTTGATTAGGGAGAACTCTTGGGACTGCTCTTGGAGGTGGCAGAGGAGGGTCTGGGATAGGATTGTTGTCATTGGCCTGACGGCCTCTACGTGGAGCTTGAGGTACGGGAACCTCATCATGATCAATATCTTCTACCTCCTCCCCCGCCATGGCATTGCCAATAGGGTCATTAGCATTTAAGCCATAGTACCTGAATGATCGACACAAACAAAATTAGTAAACAAGTAGGAAAGAGAAGCAAAACACAAAACGAGCTAAACAGATAGTCAACACCGTAAGCTCCCCGGCAACGGCGCCAAAAAGTTGTTCGCTGCCAACTCGACACGACACCAAGGTAGGAAGAGCGGGTCGCAATAGCTTTTACCCGAATAGTGGTCGGGATCGATTTCCACAGGGAGCTAGCAGTGGAGTTGGATTTTCTGTCTAGTCTAGAGATGTTTTGCACTCCTAATGTCACTTCAAACATTCTTGGTTTTTGATTTTTATAACTACTATGATAAAACTACTGATTAACGCTAAATTATGCTACTAGAATATTGCTAAGTTGTATCTAATGGGAAGAAGGGCACTAGGGTCGTAGCATTACCTAGGTGGCTAATTGACGGGTAGATGTTACTAAGGATAAATTGACATATTTGGAGCTTATGCTATAACCGTTGCAAAATTGTATCCACTCTCACACCTCTCGGTAGAGAGAGTGATTTTGCCCAATTGACTCTCTCGAGACCAATTGGGTAGGCCAATTAGATCAAGCAACTAGGGTTCAAGTAGGGTGATTACTCTCTCGAGATTTAACCCGTTAATTGGGACTATCATTTCTCATGAGTCCATCCCAATTCCTTGTTGGGTCAATTTTGGGGTCATAGACTCTTTTTCTCAAGAAGAGTCAAACCCACAAAGCTTGAATCAGTGTTTGCAACCACCAATTCCAAAATAAAAACATAAAATCAACCCAAATAGCAAACACCCATAATCAATCTAACCCTAGATGGCAACACCCATCAATTACCCACACTAGGGTTGAGCCACAACCCTAGATAATGGGTTTAGCTACTCATGCTAGATACAGAGATTGAAGAAATAGATGAAGAACTAAGCATATTAATTGATTACTAAGAAGAAACTACAATAATCTATCGTTGATAAAGAGCAAAAGTGCCGAAAATGGCTACAAAATCGAGTCTCACGAGCGCAGCTATGTCTGAGATATAAAACTTAACCTAAAAATGGTAAAATATCCTATTTATACTAGGGTGGAAAAACTGGACAAAAATACCCCTACGGGGTCAGTGCGGGCCGCACAAAATGGACTGCGGCCGCACTGGCTCTTGGAGTTCAATTTATGCTTCTCTGAACTTGAGGACCGCGGACCGCGTGAAAGTGTACCGTGGCCACGGTGGAAGTTGGCGCGGCCGCACAAAAACGAGCGCGGGCCGCATCGCTTGAAATTGGCAAAATTATGGCTCTCTGAATCTCTGCTCCGCGGACCGCGTAAAAGAGTAGTACGACCGCGGAGCCTGACCACGGACCGCACTAAAGCGTAGCGCGGCCGCGTTGCCTCCAGCTTGAAAATGCCACTCTCTGAACCTCCTTGTGCGGCCGCATTCACATTTGCGTGGTCCGCACTAGGTTCTCTTTTCCTCAATTTACTTAGTCTTTGACACTTGAGCAGGTTTCACTCCTTTTTGAGCCGATCTTTGACATTCGTCGCTTTGTCGATCAAACCTGCAATCAAGTACAACTTGTGAGCATTTTGGGACTATTTTGTAGCAATTTATAACCAAAGCATAGGCAAGTAGGGGCATAAAACATGTTAAAATCCCGACTTATCACTGCTCTATTACCTTCGACCTGATAATGTTGGTCGAGCTACCTGGATCCACGAGTACACATTTTATTTGAAATGTATTTACGAGGAAAAAGATTACCAGTGCGTCGTTATGAGGTTAGGACAGGGTCTCGGCGTCCTCCTCGCTGAATGTGAGGGCATCTTCGGGTACGTATCCCCGAGTTCGCTTTTCTCTGGTGATGGATATTTTCATCCTTCTCATCACGGGTTCCCGAGGAGCATCGGTGCCCCCTAATATCATGTGGATAACATGTCGTGGCTCGTTTGCTTCATTCTTCTTGGCCGCCTCTCTTTCTCGAAACTGATTTTTGGCCCGGTCACTCAAGAATTCTCTGAGATGACCTTTGCTGAGTAACCTGGCCACTTCCTCTCATAGCTGGTGACAATCCTCGGTTCTGTGGCCATGCGTGTTGTGGAACTCATATACCAGGTTATGATTCCTTTGGGAAGGGTCCGATTGTACAGGGCTGGGCCATCTGGTATCCTTGATTTTGCCGATGGCGAACACGATGTCTTAAACATCAACGTTGAAGTTGTATTATGATAGGCGTGGTGCCCCTGTTGGCTCCGTGTTTCCGTCGAATCCGGCTCTATTAATGAACCCTCGGGGATTCTGCCCTCGGTTGACCGGTCGGTCGTTCCGAGGCGGGTTGCATCTCGGGGCGTTTCTCCTGTCTTCGGTGTATGGCCGATACCTTTCTTTGTTTGACTTCGACTCTTTTGCTAAGAGCCTATTCGGGTATACTGAGCCCAAAGGGGCTCCCAATTGATGATCCTCGACCCTGATCTTTGACTGGTATCGGTTGTGGACATTCGACCAGATTACGGCAGGATACTCGATCAGATTTTCTTTCAGCTGCCGCGAGGCCACAAAACTCCGCTCGTTCAGGCCCTGAGTGAGTCCTGTACCGCCCAGTCGTCGGAGACCGGGGGTATTTCCATTCATTCTGTTTGAAAGCGAAACACGAACTCTCGCAGCATTTCATTCTCCCTTTGCCGGATCTTGAATACGTCAGATTTCCTCGTTGCTACATTGATGGCACCGGTGTGTGCCTTTATGAAGGAGTCTGCCAGCATGGCGAAATGAATCTATAGAGTTGGGAGCTAGATTATGGTACCACATCATGGCCCTTTTCGAGAGCGTTTCCCCAAACTTCTTCAGTAAGACGGACTCGATCTCGTCGTCTTATATGTCATTGCCCTTTACTGCGTACGTGTAGGCGGCAACGTGCTCGTTCGGGTCTGAGGTCCCGCTGTATTTCGGGAGTTCTGGCATTCTGAACTTTTTTGGGATGGGTTTCGGAGCAGCTTCCTCCGGGAACGGCCACTGCACGAACTTTCTCGAATCTACGCCTTTCAGGACCGGGGGCGTGCCCGGGATTTGGTCGACCTTGCAGTTGTAAGTTTTGACCTTCTTGTCATTGGCAGCTATCATCTTCTCGCCTGACTAGATCCTTCTGGTAAGATCCTCGAGCATTTATACGATAGCAGGGTCGGCTATCGAACCATTATTGCTCAGTCTCTCTGGTACCTGTTCGGCCGGGGGAGTTATCCCTGGTGCTACGGTGCTGGGAGCTTTCGGGTGGCTTTGCAGCTGAGCGATAGCCAGTTGTTGAGGTGCAACATTTCAAAAATAACATGAAGGCTAACTTTCTGTTCTTCCCGAGCTGGGGTTTTTCGGGCTTCCTGTTGGTCGTCTTGCTGCACGCTTCTGTCGGTGTGTGAGGTTTCGTTGACCTGCTATGCGTCTTGTGAACCCGCGTCCACTAGAATCGGTCCAAGCGCGTTATCGGGGTTCAGTGGTGGCGCGCTGACGATTGGAACTGCTACACCGTTCTCTCCATGGTTTTCGAGGTTGTTGTTCTCAACTCTGTTCAGTGAGCCAAACATTTTGATTTGCAATCGAAGATCTTGGACAAGAAGAAGTGTGAAAGATAACTTGCATTGTGTGACGAAACTAGCAAGAAAATAATCACTATTATTTTTAGTCCCACGGTGGGCGCCAATCTGTTTACCGTGAAAATGGTAATGGCAATTAAATTTGTTGACGGGACTCTAAAAATACGTGATCTATGTTTATGCTAGTTATGGAGCAGTTGATGCTAAGTGAGTAAAGTTTAGGGGTGAGACGCGAGCTAAATTAAAGCAGTAATCGAACTGGGAGATAGCCTTTCAGGGCCTCGAGCTGGTCGATTTGGGGCCTCGAGGTCGGGTCCCGAGTTCGGGCTCGAGCTATCTAGGAGAATCGGGGAGAATCGGGGAAGGGCTAACAGATACAATAATATTAAAGGAGGCTCTTTATGGCCAATGATGAGCTATAAATGTAGAGCAAATATGAAGATAATAAAATGGAGCAACAGTATCAAGAGAGTGTGTTAGAGAGAAAAAAGAGAGAGTTTATCATATATTTCATGTAGGGTCTTTGGAGCAACATCAGTCCTCTACAAAATAATCAGAATCCCCTTTATATAGAAGGGGGAAGCTTATATGGTAAGGCACATATTAGCCGTAAAGGTATGGAGATGGGACGGCTGGAAATGACGCCCCGAGTAGGGCTCAGACTAGCCTGGCTAGGCTTTGTCAGACTTAGCTGCGACATACTCAGCCGCGTCTTGAGAACTCCCATTTTTACTTTAGCCCCGACCGACATCCTCTTAAGGCCGGGTGTCGACGGGCTCCGAGGGAGAAGACTCGAGCGCATCTTTGCAGCCTCGAGGCTTCGAGGCGATCTTCCGAAATGCTTTAATGACGGGAAATTGGACCCTCCGATTTTGCCGTATACAAATACATCCCCCAAACCTATCAATTTGGATCGATAATCACGTTTAATAGGAATCTAAAATATTAATTTAACATGGCAGTTGATATTAAATGCCAAAGAAGACTTACTTTGTATATAGCACGTCCACCTAAAATAAAATCACATATTTTTATGCGAAAATCCCGTTGCTTCCCAGCCTAAGCAATTCATTCCAAAATTATATGACAATAATAATGAATTTCGAGCAAAATAACTTCATCAATAATTTCCACAGCATAATTTCAAAATACTTTTAATATAATTTTAAAACCCAGTATAATTTCGGTGTGATTCACTCTCCATCCATAGATAATTCCTAACAAGTACCAAATATACTTTCAGTATATTTAAGTATAATTTATTATATTCACAATAAAAAAAATCTATAAAATTTGTGATATCCACAGTATAATTTTGATTTTAATATAATTTTTTATATCCATTACTATGATGTCGGTATGATTCGATTCACCCCCATCAGACCATAGATAGCTTCCAATGAGTACCACAATATAATTTTAATATATTTAAGTATAATTTATTATATCACAATATAATTTCAGTATGATTAATTTATTCACAATATAATTTTTATAAAATTTATGATATCCACAATATAAATTTAGTATAATTTTTATACCCACGGTACAATGTCAATATGATTCATTCTACATAAACTCCCCAAAAATTTCGAGTGTATAATTTCAGTATAATTTATTATATCCACAACATAATTTTAATATAATTAATTATATCCACATTAATGATTTTCAAATACATGAAACCAAATCTGATTACAAATTGAAACAAAATCTGATTTGAACAACGAACTAAGTAAAATTTTGATTTTAAGCAAGACGTTATACACATAATTCCTCTAAAAAGTTATACCAAATATATATATAATGAATAATTGTACATGTAATATTAGTTTCATAATGATTAAGTGAATAAAATTAGTGTAACGGTTAAAAGAAGGGAAAGAAATATAATAAAAAATAAGAGAATATAATTGAATCCCTAATTTAAAATAGAAGAGAGAGAGAGAGACAGAGAGAGAGAGAGAGAGAGAGAGAGAGAGAGGGAGGACTAATATCCCTTAATTGATGCGTTTTGGTTGTGCTCATTAATTATGTTCATAAGCTTTAGCTGTCATTAGAGTAAAAAATTTTGCCATTTATGGAATAAACAAAGAGTACTATTATTTTCTTAAATATTTTTTAAAAAGTGCTTACCTGTATATTTTTCCCCTATTTTTATTTTATAAAAATACAACTAAACCAATGGGCCAAATCTCCTTCATTTACGCTAAACTTTAATTATGAGTAGTAAGTTGTTACAGTAATTTGCTTATTTATTCGCTTCTTGAAATATTAGTATTACTTGCGAATAATTTACGCACGCCACTAATCACTTTAATTGATGATGTGTAAAAATTCCAATGTTAATGCACATTGACCACGAAAACAAAAAAAGAAGTAGAGTCCTTGCCCCCTAAGATTTCACATCTTTATCCTTGGCCCTTTGAACCGGTAAGCACAACAGAATGAAGAGGAATTTATATCATTTTAAATCCATATTCTTATCGAAGAGAAGGAACGAGAAAAATAAAATATTCCTACTTGAACAAAATTAAAGTTGTTATAAATAGAATTTTATTGGCTGCTACGAGAATAGAATATTCCAAAGCATTCGCTTCTGAAAGAATTTGTTTATGGTGATGTCTATATTTAGAGAGATTTTAGGGATTATTACTTGGTGGTTAAATCACTCTTTCCCTATAAATAGAGGGTTCTATTCCATTGTAATTCATCCCAAATTAATTAGAATTCTCTCTCCCTACTTTTCTCTACAATACTATTCTTCTTCTTTTATTGTTTCATAACATGTTATCAGCACGACACTCTAACCAATTGAGTAGAAGCTTTGAGATTGAGCATAATGATTGTCAGTTATTCCATAAACTTCCTTCATGATTAAATTTTGGATTTAGAGTAAGTATTTTACTTTATTTTTCTCTTTTAAATTCTTGAAATTCTATAATTTGATTTTATATACAAGCAAAGACAACAAAGTTTGATTATAATTCTAATGGAGTTTGTAAGAAATTATAACCACCTGAAGTGGTAAAATTCTATCTCTTGCCATGATCAAATTCATGTATGATTGTGGGCAAAGAAGTGGAAACCCGTCCCATTGAATTTGCTTCATTCTCAGTCCCTTAAGAGAATGTGGTAGCAATATGATAAGTTTGAAATAAGACAAAATTATTACCGTGAAGGTATCAATGAATGTGAACGTGGCAACAGACGAAATTATAATCGTTATCATTGTGGTAATGAGAATAATAAGGATTCTCAAAATAGTCTTTCAATCCGTGAAAGTAATGTTTGTCATCGATTTGACATGAGATTTTGTAAAGCACATATAGATTATTATGGTCCATTCATGATTTGAATGTGACAACATGTGATTTATGAATACATATTCATTCTTCAAAGAATATGAACGTGCTAGTGGTAGTGAATATACCGCACTCACCTCTAGAAGGAGGTTTTAGATGATATAAGAAAATAATGTCATTATTATGGCATGATGGTCATTGGTCACGTACCTATTGTACGCCAAAATATTTTGGCAATGTGATTATTAAAGGACAACAATAATGCATGAAACATATCTTGCATATAGTTTTGACCATGACCATAATGGTATAACTTTCTCCTTGAAAGAGATATATGATCATATGGATGTTGATGAATATGTGGTAGTACAAAATTAATTGAGAGCTCTGGAAGAGCCAATTATCACTATTTGGAGAAATAATATTGATTATCAATAAGATATTGTGTTGTAGTAAGTCTCAAAGAAACTTATTTAGTTTCTACAGTATTCGCGAAAGTGGTTGGTTATATTGAGACTATAAATAAAGGAAAGATTTAATATCTTCTATTACTACAACTTGTAGCGGGGTAATATGTATGTGAAAAGTTACCCGCTTTATTCTCCCGTTTGTACTACACAAATAAAAGAATACCACAATAAAGTGGATGTTTATTGATATAAAAACCCATATCATACTAAATTTGGAGTTTATTGATAATTGCACACATCATGGTGTAAACCTGAACTTTATCAATATTGATAATTTATCCAGTCGGCATAACTAGTTTAGCCATATCAATTTAAGTATGATGTGCAAAAATAAAAGAGAGTTCATATGGGTAAATATTAAAGAACTAGAAAGTTCTTTACGAGATCTCTTACGTTGCTTATTCTTATTAATTAATAGACCAACTTGTAACGATCCGACCGGTCGTTTGAAGCTCTAGCGCGTTGTTCAGCGGTTTGAGGCCCTGAGTAACTTCACTTGAGGTACTATGACTTGCACGCATGGTCGGAATTAAATTCCGGGAAGTTCGAAGTTGATTTAGAAAGAGAATTCTCATTTCGGAAGTTTAAAGTTGAAAGAATTGACTAAGATTGGATTTTTGAGTAAACGACCTCGAAATCGAGATTCGAAGGTTCCAGCAGGTTTGTATGATGATTTCGAACTTGGGCGTATGTCCGGATCAGGTTTTGGAAGATCCGGGAACGTTTCGGCACCTATTGTGGAAGTTAGCATTTTTGGAGGAATTTCATAAGTTTAGGTTGAGGTGCACTTCAGTGTTATCAATGTCCGTTTGGGATTCCGAGTATGGGAATAGCTCCGTATGGTGATTCTGGTATTGGGAGCGCGATTGGAAGTGAATTTGGAGGTCTGTAGGTCGTTTTGGAGTCATTTGGCTAAAGATAGAAAGTTGAATGTTTTTGAGAAGTTTGACCGGAAGTGGACTTTTTGATATTGGGGTCGGATTCTGATTCTGGAAGTTGGAGTAGGTCCGTAATGTCGAATATGACTTGTGTGCAAAATTTGAGGTCAATCGGACGTGAATTGATAGGTTTCGACATCGAATGTAGAAGGTTGAAGTTTTAAAGTCCAAAAAGTTCGAATTGGGGTGTGATTCGTGATTGTTTGATATGATTTGAGGCCTCGAGCAAGTCCGTAATATATTTTGGGACTGGTTGGTGTGATTGGACGGGGTCCCGGGGCCTCGGGTGGATTCCGGATGGTTAACGGATCGAAAAAGGGAGTTGAGGAAGAGCTGAAACAGCTAAGCATATGGTGTAACCGCACCTGCGTGAGGAGGGCCGCAAGTGCAGGAGATGGCTCGTAGAAGCAGAATGGAGCCAGGCCAGCTGTGATCGCAGAAGCGAAATGATGTTCGCACCTGCGATGGCGAAGGTGCGATGCCAGTGGCCGCAGAAGCGGCAAAGACCGTAGGTGCGGAACTTTAACCGCAGATGCAGGTGCGCATCTGCGCTGAGGAGACCGCCGAAGCGGATTTTTAGCCTTGAGCCTGGGAACGCAGAAGTGGAACATGTGCCGCAGGAGCGGTTTATGCACCGCAGGTGCAAAAATGCTGGAAGCAGTGAGGTTCTTTTAAATCGGGGGTTGAGTTCATTTCAACCCCATTTCTTCCATTGGAGCCAATTTTTGGAGCAACTTTGAGGTGCCATTTTCACCACCAAGCATGAGGTAAGTGGTTTATGTTAGTTTTGAGTTAAATACATGATTGTATATGGATTTGAGCATGAAAATTTGTAGAAAACCTGGGGTTTGAGGGAAAACCTAGAAAATTAGTATTCTTGGATTTTGACCATGATTTTGGGTATGAAATTGCGAGTAAATTATATATTTGAGTTCGTGAGGTTATGGGTAAACTTATCTTCGAAAAATTTTGGAATCCGGGCACGTAGGCCCGAGGGCATTTTCGTCAACTTTTCGATCAGGGTTAGGAATTGTTATAAATTGGATTATTATGAGTAACTAAACATATATTAATGGATTTGTATAATTATTGGCTAGTTTTGGAGCGTTGTGCATCAATTTGAGTCTTCGGAAGGGCGTGGGATGCCGGTTTTGGAACTTCGGAGCGAGGTGAGTCTCCTTTCTAACCTTGTAAGAGGGAATTGTCCCCATAGGTGAATTAATTGGATCTGTGCTGCTATTTGTGGGGGCTACGTATGCACGAGGTGACGAGAGTCCGTGCGTAGCTACTATTATGATTATGTCCGGGTAGTCTAGGACCCAAAAGCATGCTTACTTGTAATAAATGCAACCTTGTTGACAAATTTAAGAATGCTTAAAACATATCGAACGTGTAAATAAATTTCTAAAAGACTAGATATCATTACTTGACTTTTAAAAGAGAAACTTGCCTTTTCCTGAATAATTGCTCCTCGATGAATTATTGATTTGACTGTTGAATGTGTCTATCTATTGTGGAACGAGCCGAACGCCTCGGTAGATTAAATAGATGCATCTATGATTCGTGCCATTCGACCATCTAGCAGTGCACAGTTTAAATATTATTGGATCGGACCGTACGTCCTCGGCATGATTTGCGCATGCTTGTATTGCTTGTCTTGAAATTTATTGAAGTTGATATTGCTTCTTCTCGGCTTGAGAATATATGTATAAATGATGAAAGAGGAATTTAGGAATTTCACGTAAAAGAAAGAATTGTTTACTTGCTTCACTCTATTGAATTACAATCATGTTTATAAAAATTCTCGATTTATTATATTATTGAAGTATCATTATTGGACCACTAGTAAGTGTCGAAGTCGACCTCTCGTCTCTACTTCTTCGAGATTAGACGGGATACTTACTGAGTACACGTTATTTTCGTACTCATGCTACACTTGCTGTGCATTTTTATTGCACAGGCACAGGTATTTCCAGTGGCTTACTGGGCGTAGCGGCATGGATGATACGGAGACTAGGTGAGCTGCATTCCTCGAGGCGACTCGCAGCTAGTATAGTTTCTTTCAGCGTATTGTATTTACTTCCTGTCCAATTTGTATTTCGGACAGTAACTGTATTATACCTTGTTTTTCCTGGAAATTGCTCATGTACTTGTGACACCGGGTTCTGGGATGATTATGGGATTATTCAGTATTCAGGAATTGTTAAAGACACCATTATTATTTCAGCAAATTTCATTATTTATTGTTCAATGTATAAAAGAAAAATGATTTCAATATATACTAAAACGGAAATTTAACTAACTTCTTGGTGTTGGCTTGCCTGACAGTGGTGTCCGGCGCCATCACGACCCTTAGTGAATTTTGAGTCGTGACACAACTAAAATTGGGATTGAATCCCATGAATGCTGGAAATATCAAAGGTGAATATGGGCACATTCATCTGCCATGTATACCACATAAGATGCATCTGTGAGATGGTTACACGTGCGATTATTATTAACCCGAAACATAGTGTTTGCGAGGTAACTTGCTCAATAATTTAATTTAGAGCATAATTTCCAGATTTTTTATTCAAGATAGTTCATCTTCATAGTTGGTTTACATCACAGGTCGTTTAACAAAATAATTTATTGAGTGCCTCCACTTAATAGCTAAACAATTGCTTATGAGAACAAAGTTATCTATATCAGTTTGATATACGTTATATACCAAAGTATATTATTTTTTTCCCTCACAAGTGGTTCAGGGTCAGGAACCAAATAATTTCATCTTATTATTATTGATGTGCGGTGTATATTTTGATTAAAACCATAACGCACAAAGGTGGATTTTCAAAGTTGAGGAAGCAAGTTAGTTTTTCTAACATGAGGGGAAGAAAGGATAAACAGTTGAGAAAAAGGTTACGTGGAATGAATTATCATTTCTACATCTAGATCCTCGAATAAGATAATATGAACTTGAAGTTCATAAAAAGATAATTCATGTGCAATATATTGCAAAGCATGCCAGGCGCATTTGCTGACCAAAAGAAAGTAACTATATTCTCACTGCAAATGCTCCTATTAGAATAAGTCCTAGAAGGACAAAGTCTATGGTACGCTTTAAGAGTATAGACAAATCGGTTTCAAATAAAACTTCTTGATAAAGAAGATGAGCAAATGATCAAAATGATCATAATAAAGGAGGCAAGTGATCTAGAAGATCACATGACATAACACTTCATAAAATCTCATGAGAGATTCAGGTAGCTGAATATATGAATGAAGAGATCTCTATGTTATGTCTTTATAAAAAATAAGGAGGTTGGAACTGATATAAAATGTTTGTCGACGACATCTATAATAGCGCTAAATATATATGAGGATCATAAGTCTGGAGAAACAATTCAAGTAGAATTTGGTTTCATATGAAAGACATGTAGTTCAAACACTTGAAAATATAAAGTCAATGGTATGTGCAATCAGTTTTTGATATCTTATTTGTCTAGCATGACATGAAAACTTGATATGCATCTAATTAAAGTCTGTTATATGACTTACATGACTTAACTTATATGACAATCCTTGAAGGATTTAAATCACTTAAAGCATATACAATTCTTGGTCCTGAAGTACCATATCCTAAATGCAATTTGTGCACATATGTATCTTGCTATAACTATAAGCATGATAATATGATAGCAAGAGTTTTCACCCCTATGTGAAGATATTGAAATGATGATTCCAACAAGCTCATATGAAGACAATACATCTATCAAGGATGGTGATTTCAAGGTGAAACAAATTCGTTGAAATTAATATGGCTGGTTTGTTTGTCAAATATATACCAACGACTTTTTGAAGATGGTGCACAAGATTGGAATGCGAAAGCTCAAGGATGTGAATTGATACTCTCATCAGGGGGAGCTAATGCGCGTTGCACTCTTTTTTCCTTACAAGGTTTTGTCCCACTGGGTTTTCCTTGCAAGGTTTTTAACGAGGCAACCAAAAGGCGTATTGTTAGATATGTGTACTCTTTTTCCTTTACTAGAATTTTTTTTCCCACTGGGTTTTATTTTAGTTAAGGTTTGAACGATGCACATTATCTGGTAGATAGGCATTCAAGGGGGAGTGTTATAAATAGAATTTTATTTATGGTGAATGTCTATATTTAGAGAGATTCTAGGGATTATTACTTGGAGGCTAAGTCACTCTTTCCCTATAAATAGAGGGTTCTATTCTATTGTAATTTTCATCCCAAATCAATAAGAATTTTCTCTTCCTACTTTTCTCTGCAATATTATTCTCCTTCTTTTATTTTTATTGTTTCATTACAAAAGTCTTATAATTCACAATTTTTCTTTATATCGCAATTTGACCTATTGCTCTGCGTCCCCTTAAGATTACTAAAAAGATCAAAATAAAAAGGATCAAAATACCTGCTCATTACTCGGTGATCGAATCATATAACACCAACAACAAAGAGAACGAAGGAACAAAAGAAAGAGACAAAAAGTACATGTGGTGGTCATGGGTCACCATTTTGCCAACTATATATGCATGTTATATTAGTTTATTTATTATTGCAAACGAATGTTTGTGGATCCAAATTCTTGCACCAAATTCTCACCAACTTTGAAAATGATGAACCAAAATTTTGGGTGCACGTCCTACTTAAAAGACATGCCAATGTTTCCTGTTGCTTCCTCACCCACCACCAAACTTCTTGGGGTACCTTTTTAGATATACTTCTAATTTTTATATTTTTTGGTTGGGGTAGGGTGGACCAATGAATGAAAAAGAAGAAATAAACTATGATGATATTTAACCCAAAAACTCATATTATAATGTGTAATCGCAACTATTAAATGGTAATTTCAATCGATTGTCATAATTCTCCCGAACTTCTTAAGTCTTTTTTTTTCTTTTTTTAGGGGGGGTTGGGGGGGGGGGGGGGGGTAGGTTAGCTTACCATTCACTTTCACTCTATTCTTTTTTTTTTTTTTTTTAGGTTAAAATTTACTTTCACTATATGTTTGATCTTTTCTCAATAAGGTGTCTTTATAAACTTAGAGTTTAATTTTTATGTTAATTAACAACACAATTGGGTCTCTTAAAGGTTAATTGAGTAAGTTATACACCAAATTAAACATGAATTGACAACCTAAAAAGGATACATACTTAGATTACGTGCAATCTTTTAGGAATTACATGCACCTGCTTTTTAATTCTAACTGTGCAACTTTTCTTTTTAATTTTCCATATATTATTTAAATTGACATATCCACAACACTACAGTAAGCCTGATTATATTTTTCTTAAACATTTCACAAAGTAAAACAACTTCTGCATGACTTTAATAAAAGTTCTCTCTTCCTAATCAAGGCCAAATAAAAACAAATAGACTACTTGTATTATATTTCCATTATCTATTACTAAGTCTTTGAAATAAATCCAGCCGTTGAATGTGGTTTCTCGTGATATCATCTCACGATTGAGAGTCATCCTTAACTACTTCCTTTGGTCTCACAATGGTGGGGTCCCCACATAGCCTCACACTCTTGACGAAACTCACAAACCACAGACCCGGTTGGCGGCCGGTCGACGCACGAAAAAGCCTCGTAAGGTCAAGACTAGTACAATAACAACATCATATCCGGGGGCGAATGTACTGTTATAGGTACGAATTCAATTGAATCCATAACTTTCGTCGTGAAATATAAATAAATATGTAACATATTTTCAGAATTGTAATAATAGTAGAGATGAACCCATATTATGGATTCAATGATAAAAATCTAAAAGTTAGAAACCATAAAATTTAAATTCTGACTCTGAACATACCAAGTGTTGTTTCACAAGTAGGGTCTGCAGAGGATCGGATGTACACAAACCTTACCCCTACCTTGTATGAGGTAAAAGATATTATTTTCGATAGACCCTTAGCTTAAAAAACGTTTTCAATAGCAACATAGCAAAATAGTAAAAATAACTAAAGTAAAAGAAACAACATTAGTAATAAATTTAAGGAATAAAATAATTACAATAATGCTGATATTTAATGAACAGGTCCAAACCAGACTCCTTTGTGTCTATATATACGTTCCATTCCCTTGAATCCAAACTCAGAAAACATAGAAAATCAACAATCAAACAGAGAAATTAAAAGCCCAAAAAGTTTGGCCTAAAGGAGAGAAAAGTAGCAAAAAAACATCAAAGAAATGGCAGAGAATGGAATTAAACACCAAGAGGTTGGCCACAAGAGTCTTTTGCAAAGTGATGCTCTTTACCAGGTATAATTATTTCCTCTAAAAATGAGATTTTGTGTTTTAGATAGCAATCGCTAGTATCTTAATTAAGACAAATTAAGATTTAAAGTTAATGTATTCAGAACGAATAACTTTATTGATTACATTCATATACAAACATGCATTTTCTATATTCCTGATTATATATATTGCCATTTAAATTTCTACTTGTGACAGTACATACTTGAAACCAGTGTATACCCAAGAGAGCCAGAATCCATGAAAGAGCTCAGGGAGGTGACTGCTAAGCATCCATGGTGAGTAAATTACATTTGCAGAACGATTATATATCCTATTCCATCTGTCTCAATTTATGTGGTGTCATTAGAAAGTCGAATTAATTTCTAATTTTTTATCATGAATTTGGACATAATTTTTAAGTATTTTGAAATAAAAATTACATTTTTGAATACTATGTAAAAGATATTGTAAGATACAATAAGTAACAATTCAAATTATTTCATATGAAAAAAATTGAAATAATTTATTTAACTCTCGAAATCTGAATAATGCCATATAAATTGGGATAGAGGGAATAATTTTTTTTTCTTTATTTTTTCTGACTGAATAATTTAAATATGAAAATGCTGGAAATTAACAGGAATTTAATGACAACATCAGCGGATGAAGGGCAGTTCTTGAACATGTTGTTGAAGTTGATTAATGCCAAAAATACAATGGAGATCGGTGTTTACACTGGCTACTCCCTCCTTGCTACTGCCCTTGCTATCCCCGATGATGGAAAGGTATAATATTAATTATTTTATAGGGGCTAACGATCGAATTATATTATTCTCTCCGTTTCAATTTGTTCGAACCTTTTTATTGGAGTATGAATATTAAATTGTCTAATTTTTTGTTCGAATTCGGACATAAATTCTTTAAGTTTTTTAAAATATATTTACATATTTAGAAACTACATAAAAAATATTATAAGTTATAATAGTTAACAATTCAAAATATTTTAAACTTTTGCAAAAAGTATAATCAAACAGGACCTTGTTTGACTCCCCCATATAATATTAGGTTCATTCTTGTTTAATTTAACGAGAAAGAACTATATGTTTTTTCTCTTAGTTGTTTTGGTAGCTCCACCAGAATTGTCCCTAAGAGAAAAGGAATAAAAAAAAGATAGAAAGAATTAGGAAATAGAGAAAAGAAAGTTCCTATCAGAAGGACATTTGACTTGCATTAAAGAAAGAAAGCAAGAGAGCTAGGGGATGTAAATAAATAAATAAATTTTTCGTTGTCATTTTTTCTTTTTCTTCCTTTGAAATCCTGTTAGGTGAGAGTGGGTTCGGAATGATGACAAAGAAAAGTAAAAGAAGGAAGCGCCTTTGACAGGATTAAACCATGCACCTTTTGCGTTTTCAATTTTATATATTTCAATCTTAGTTTATCTTTTTCCAACAAAGTAGGGTAGCCATAAATATTGAAAATATAATTTACAAATTGTACGCACGGATCAATTTGAAGTATAACAATAAATATTGTAATAAGCTTAATATGGTTTTCCAAAAATAAAAGAAATACCCTGTAATTAGATATAATACATTCATAGTGTATAATTTATTTACATTATCAATTTACATAAAATAAATCGTATTTTAAAATACACATACGATGATACAAGAACAATAAGATCTACGGCAAACATTTCCTTTCTTTTTCTTTGGGTTTGTTTCTAGAAATTCAAAAATAGCCAGATTTATAAGTGGTAATTGAAAAATAGCCACAACTTCAAAAGTAATTGAAATTTAGCTACATTTCATGTAAAGATAAATTTGAACAAAAATACTGTTCAAAATCCGAAAAATATTCCAGCATAATATGCTGGGGTTCGAATTTTTTACATGTGAACTTCCAGCATAACATGTTGGAATTTCATAATATGATGGAGTTTCAACATAATATACTGGAAGTTCATACACAGGTTCTCCAATCTCCATTATATTACGCTGGAACTTTCCGTATTACAGCAAAATAATAGCTATTTATTCATGACTTTACAAACGTTGGCTATTTTTCAATTACCAGTCCAATTTTAACTATTATTCTCCGCAAGACCCAATAATAAGTCCCGTTTGCCCATTAGCATGACCAAAATTTAATTGTTTAACTTCTTTATTTTATGCAGATATTGGCAATGGACATTAATAGGGAAAATTACGAAATAGGATTGCCCATAATCGAAAAGGCCGGTGTGGCTCACAAAATTGAATTTAGAGAAGGCCCTGCTTTGCCTGTTCTTGATCAACTGGTTGAAGATGTGAGTTTATTCCTTCCCAATTCTATTATCATTTGCTTTTAATTATCTCTTTATTACTATTTTTTATTATTGATATAGTTTCACCATATTTAGTATAATAGATTATTATCTTCTTTTTTGGTTACAAGTGTAAATTCAGCTATCTGAATTTTTATATAACTTTTAATTTGAAATCACACCAAGAGATATACAAACTTTACAACATTACAAAGAACTTAGGACATTATAATTGTTTTTGCATTAGATTAATTATCCGATCGAAAAGGTTTGTTTAATCGTAGCAGGAGCTCGAAAACTATAGATAGGATAGCTCCTTGCAAGTTTATTTTCGACCAGACTTGACAAAGAAGTATCTTCCTAATTCCTATAGATAATGAGAATTTGGTGAAGCTTATTCGGGATTAATCTTTCTTATCCGAAAGTCTTATCAAACTATTTGCCTAGGTAGGTGCGACATATATAATAATATAATAGTGACTAAAAGAACTAATATGGCATGATCGCGATTATAAGCGTCTTGTTTAGTTTAGGGATTCCTGTGTTTGGCCATACAAAATTTTCCACTTTTTTTCTTCAAAATAATTTCACTTTTTTTTTTTCGAAATCAGCGTTTGGCCATGAAATCTTCGATTTCCACTTGAAGATGAATTTCAGAATTTTCGAAAATCTGAAAAACTCCAAAAGGTTATTTTTCAAAATTCTCACTTCAAATCACTCACAAAAATTCAAAAATAACCCAAAATTATATTCATATCCAAACACGACTCTAACTTTCAAATATCATTTTTACATGAACTTATTTTCATATTTTTTTTGAAATTTTACAATTCTTATATCCGAACGCCCACTAAAACTAATAATTTTCATTTCAACTTTGGTTTCAGAAAAAGAATCATGGCACATATGATTTCATATTTGTGGATGCTGACAAGGACAACTACATTAACTATCACAAAAGGATAATAGATTTGGTGAAAGTTGGTGGTTTGATTGGGTACGACAACACCCTATGGAATGGTTCTGTGGTGGCTCCACCTGATGCACCAATGAGGAAATACGTAAGGTATTATAGGGACTTTGTATTGGAGCTTAACAAAGCCCTAGCTGTTGATCCTAGGATTGAGATTTGCATGCTTCCTGTTGGTGATGGCATTACCTTGTGCCGCCGCATCAGCTGATCATTCCATTATTCTTTTGTTTCTTTTTATTTCTAATTAAAAAAAAAAACCTTTTCTTTCTTTGTTCTCTTTGGTTTATAATGTAAGGGAGGACTTCCTTTTGAGCTATGAGTTTCATATTATTCACTATCTGTAATGGTAAAACATTGTATCTCAATGTATTTCTCATAATTAAAAGTAATATTGAGCATTAATTGCATTTTTTATTTTATTTTTTACTTTTATTTTTTCAAGGCTTCTATTACGCATGTCTAGAGATGGAGAAGTTAAAAATATAATTGTAAAAGTGCTTAAGGAAAAAAAATAATTAACGTACAGACCGAAAATGTTGAATGTTACATTCGTTTTTATATACGTTATTTTAATTTAACAAATAATTCACATAAATTAAACTATTAAAACTTGCAAGTATTAGAATGAAATATTCCAGAATAGGGTCATGGTTTAACATTTGTTCCATCCTTTTTATTCATTTATTTTTCAGCAAAAAGTTCATGCTTCTCTTATTTCTCTTTTAGTTGTTCCTTTGATTTTGAAAAGCTCATTTTGCTACATGATATTTATTATGCAGAGCTTAAATTTTAACCATTGTTGATTCATTTGTTGCTTCTTACATTGCTAGTATCGAATATATTTTAACTTTATCAATTTTATGTAAAGCAATTTCCCATTTTCATGTCGTTTCTACAGATTACAAGGTCTAATCATAATTGGAAATTTCTCATTGATAATTATTTTAATAAAATAGAAAGTATTTAACAATTTGAATGTGTAGTAATTTGCTAAACTTTTATTAGGATGGTTTGCCCCTCTCTTTTCTCTTTTGCTCGGATGTTTGTGGAGTAATTTAAAAAGCTTATACTATTTTAATTTCCTTTCAAAATTTTGTGTCGAGTACAATAAGTTTTTACAATAGATTAGATGAACTTTTGCTTCACATTTTTTATCATTTACAATTTTCTAGTCAAGGATATTAAGACTTAAATTCAACCAAAAAAATTCGGGAACAACATAGAACGTGATAAGACTTCTTTCTTTATTTATTCATCTAGTTTATGTTACAATTTTCAGTAGACTGTATTCAATTAATTTCATATGATATATGTGAACTTTTCTCAATGAGCAACGAAAGTACTCTTTTAGTGGTTTTTTGGGTGGTCCTTCCTCGGACCCTACGTGAATGCGAGATATTTTATGCTCCAATTTTTTTTTTCTTTTTCATAATGAGTAGTGAAACTCTTGTTATGATTTTTGCATATATATAACTTATGCCAAGTGCCAACTAATTAAAAGCTCAAACTTCAAATTAATTTCATCAAATTATATGTCGGTTGCAACAATAGGTTTCATCAGTAAGGAAATGTTTAGTACTATATATTTTGTTACGAATATTTATTCCCATGTTTTGGCCATTTGCCTAATGTAACATTCATAGAAAAAGAAATGGCCCAAAAATAGAGAGTACATCGTATATACGAAAGAATTACAATAAAATACACTTGACATCACATCATGATAAAAAATGGCCCATGTTTTTAAGTTTAACCCGACTTAGACCATATTGTACATATTTTGAAAGCACTAGCAAATTCAAAATCTATGGAGTTAAGTTTGTGTTCTCACAACCATTGCTTTCACTCTCTTTTCTTCTCACATCTTCTACATATGTTTCAAGGGGTCGTCCGCCATTACTGCTTCTCCCCCTGTATCACCTGGTTGCAATATAAGAAAATTAAAGAGTAGAAGTGTGATGACCCAAGGGGTCATCTTTTGTTTTAGAATACGAATCCGGGTTCCGAGGCCTTGAAAACCTCATTTTCTTTCTCCTCGATTTGCGTGCGCAGTCCGGACGCCTTTCCAGAAAGCCTTTATGTAAACTCTAAGAAAAATATTGAATTTTACCTTTTAAATTGATTAAAGTGACTTCGGTCAATATTTTTGGTAAACGGACCTGGACCCGTGATTTTACGTCCCGTAGGGTCCGTAGTAAAATATGTGACTCGAACGTATGCCCAAGATCGAATTCCGAGGTCCCTAGCCCGAGGAATGAATTTTTGAAGAAAATTGTTTGCTGAAAAATATAATGATTTTTAGAAATGGAATAGTGTGGTCTCTCGTTGGTATCGGGCCCGTATTTTGGTTTCGGATCCCGGTACAGGTTTGATATGGTATTTAAGTCGTGTCTGTAGAATTTGGTAAGAATCGGAAGTGATTTGACGTGATTCGGATGTCCGGTTGCGAAAATAAAAATTTCAAGTGTTCTTAAGAAAATCATGAGTTTTAGTGTTAAATTCGTTGTTTAAGATGTTATTTTGGCGATTTGATCGCACGAGCAAGTTCGTATGATATTTTTAGACTTGTATGCATGTTTGGTTTAGAGCCCCGAGGGCTCGGGTGAGTTTTGAATAGGCCACGTAGTGAGTTTGGACTTAGAAAATCTGCTGTTGCATCTGGTATTTTGTTGCAGGCCTCTGATCTCGCAATTGCGAGATTAGGCTTCGCATTTGCGAGCTTCACAGGATTGGCAATTGCAAGAGTTTTATCGCAATTGCGAAGAAGCCCTGGGCCAGCATGATTCGCATTTGCAAACATACCTTCGCATTTGCGAAATCATCAAGGAGGGGCAACCTTCGCAATTGCGACCAAAGGTTCGCAATTGTGACAGTAGCAGGCATGCAGCAGGTTCGCATTTGCGATGCCTGTCTCGCATTTGCGATGCCTGTCCCGCATTTGCGAGCTTCGCAATTGCGAAGCTCTGGTCGCAAATACGACATCTGCAACTAATCATAACATGACTTACACGGGATTTTGAACTCATTTCTTAAATTTTCAAACCCTAAGCTCTTATAGGCGATTTTCCAAAGGAGAGTTTTCCCCCAAATCATAGGTAAACGATTTCTAACTCATCTTCTTCAATCTATTTCATCTTTTTACATGATTTCATCCCAAAATCTAGGGTTTTTCATGGGAAATTGGGTGTTTTTGGGTAGAATTTAGGAATTTCAAATTTGGGGATTTAGACCTCAAATTGAGGTCAGATTTCAAAACCAATTACATATTTTTGTTCGTGGGTGAATGGGTAGTCAGGTTTTGGTTCGAACTTCGAGTTTTGACCAAGCGGTCACGGGGCCGATTTATGACTTTTTTGGAAAAATATTGAGAAATCTATACTCATACATTAAAATTGGTTTATTTAGCATTAATTGATGTTAATTAGCTAATTATGCATAGATTCGGGCGGTTTGGAAGTGGAAATCAATGAAAAAGCGGTATTTGAGGCTTGAGTTTGGCCGTGGAATCGAGGTAAGTGTTTGGTCTAACCTTAGCTTGAGGGAATAGGTGTTGTTGTCTTATTTGCTACGTGTTAGTGTTGAGTACGACGTATAGGTGTGGTGACGAGTACCTATACATTGACGTTGAGCATGCAAAAGTCTTATACTGTGACCGTTGTGTCTCTTATTACGTACTGTTCATGCTTAAACTGATGATTCTCCATGTTGAACAAGTCTTATGATATTTTTCTTGGTATTGGATAATTGTTGAGTATTGACTCAAGTTAAGACATAAATTGTGAATTTAACTGTTGAAATGAGATTGGCTATTGTTGATTCCCTTGCCGGGATGTTATTGTTTCTATTGTCTGGGTGAGGAAGAGTGTAAAGCACGAAGGGTGATGTCGTGCACGATATTGTGAGTGAGTGTTAATGCACGAAGGGTGATGTCGTGCCATATTTGTGAGTGTTAATGCACGAAGGGTGATGTCGTGCCATATTTGTGAGTGTTAATGCACGAAGGGTGATGTCGTGCCATGAATTGAGTGTTAATGCACGAAGGGTGATGCAGTGCCGTTTTTGTTGTTTCTTATGATGAGGACGAGAGTAAAAGCACGAAGGGTGATGCCGTGCACGTGTTATTTCCGTTGGTTCGAATTTGGTATTTACTTTGCTTCTGTATTGAATTACTGTCAGAATATGATATTCCCGCGATATATTTCCCCTTCCCGTCTTTACCTCTTAAATTTCTGTTATTACTGTTTTCTCGTATATGATTTAACTGCACAGGTTTATATTGATGTCGTGTCCTAGCCTCGTCACTACTTCGCCGAGGTTAGGCTCGACACATACCAGCACATGGGGTCGGTTGTACTGATACTACACTCTGCACTTTCTGTGCAGATTTCGGTGTCGGACCTCGTAAGTAGAGTTTGGGTTGCTGCCTTCAGTCCACGGGAGACCCAAGGTAGATCTACCGGCGTTCGCAGACCCTAGAGTCCTCTTCCCTATATTTTGGATTTTCTGTCTCTTTCTATTTCGAGAACAGTTGTAATTCTTTTAAACCAGTATTTGTTGAACTTCTTAGACGTTTGTGAATTGTGACACCAGATCATTGAGGTAGACATGTATTGGAGTTTTTGAACTGTTATAACACTTCTGCATTTTATATCTGTTTATCTTTAGTTATTTTTTATTTCTGTATAGGTTAATTTTTAATGTGTTAGAACCGTAATTGTTGGCTTGCCTAGCGTTCAAGAGTTAGGCGCCATCATGATCCCGACGCTGGAAAATCCGGGTCGTGACAAGTTGGTATCAGAGCACTAGGTTGCCTAGGTCTCACAGTTCACAAACAAGCTAGGTAGAGTCTGAGGGATCGGTACAGAGACGTCTGTGCTTATCCCCCAAAGGCTACAGAGTTTAGGAAAATTTCACATCTATTCTTTTCTGTCGTGCGATTTGATTTCTCAATGCTAATTGAACTTCCACTCTGTTCTTTCGCAGATGGCGAGAACACGTACCGCTTCATCAACTGACCAGTAGCCCGAGCCCCCAGTGGCAGCTCTTACGAGGTGTAGAGGCCGAGGCCGAGGCCGTGCTAGAGGTCGAAGTAGGGGCAGGGCTCAGCCCAAAGCTCGAGCAACAGCACTAGTGGCGGAGCCTCAGGTAGAGTTTGACAATGAGGTTCCGGCCCAGACCGTTCCAGCGGGCCCATCCCAGGTTTCCGAGGGGTTCATAGTTACCCCGATACTTCAGGATGCTCTGGTCCGTCTAATGGGCCTTCTGGAGAGTGTAGCTCAGACTGGCACATTCCCTATAGCACCAGCCATCTCTTAGGCTGGGGGAGGAGTTCAGACTCCCGCTACCCACACTCCGGAGCAGATGGCTCCTCAGTTCCAGACTCCAGCAGCTCAGCCAGTGGGAGTAGCTCAGCCAGTTGTTGCAGATCAGGCCGTTGGTGGCTCATCTATGTCTTCTGAGGCCTTGTTGAGGTTGGATAAGTTCACCAAGCTTTTTCCGGTTCATTACAGTAGGGCAGCTTCTGAGGACCTCCAGGATTATCTTGACCGCTTCCATGAGGTGTTGCGGAACATGGGGATAGTAGAGACCAATAGGGTCGACTTTGCTGTATTCCAGATGATAGGGTCCACCAAGAGATGGTGGAATGATTTTGTGTTGACTAGACCAGTTGGTTCGCCTGCCTTGACTTGGGATCAGTTCTCTCAGCTTTTTCTTGAGAAGTTTCTTCCTGTCACTCAGAGAGAGGACTACCGCAAGCGGTTCGAGCATCTTCAGCAAAGTTCTATGACTGTCACCCAGTACGAGACTAGGTTTGTTGATTTGGCTCGTCATGCTCTTCTTATACTCCCCACGGAGAGAGAGAGAGAGAGAGTGAGGAGGTTCATTGAGGGACTCGCGCAGCCTATCAGATTGTAGATGGCTAAGGATACAGGTAGCGTGATTTCTTTCCAGGATGCGGGCAATGTGGCCAGGCGGGTTGAGATGGTTCTATCTCAGGGGAGCGGTCAGGGGTCTGACAAGATGCCTCGTCATTCTGGTAGGTTCAGTGGTGCCTCGTTTGGAGGCAGGGATTCTTTTGGTACGGGCCATCTTCCCAGGCCGTTTCATTCAGCACTTCAGGCTTCTCACGGTGCTTCAGGTGGCCGTGGTTCTCATATGCAGTATTCTGATCAGCTACCTTACAGTGCATCACCAGCTCCTATTAGTGCACCTCCGCTCCAGAGTTTTCAGAGTGGTTACTCAGGCTGTCAGGGTCAGTTTCAGGGTCAGCAGCCCCAGCAGCCGAGGACTTGTTATACTTGTGGCGATCCGAGGCACATTGCTAGATTTTGCCCTCGAGCGTCGAGCAATTCTCAGCATCAGGGTTCTCGTGCCATGGTTCAGGCACCGGGTGTTCCACCGCCCGCTCAGCCAGCTAGGGGCAGGGGTCAGGCAGCTAGAGGTGGAGGTAGAGGTGTTAGAGGTGGAGGTCAGGCCGCTAGAGGTGGATGCCAGCCAGTGGGACGCCATCCCAGGGATGTAGTTCAGAGTGGTGGGGCCCAGCCCCGATGTTATGCTTTCCCAGCCAGGCCTGAGGCTGAGTCCTCCGATGCAGTTATCACAGGTACTGCTTTGGTTTGTAGTAGAGATGCTTCAGTTCTATTTGATCCAGGGTCTATATACTCTAATGTGTCATCTTATTTTGCTTCATATTTGGTTGTGCCTCGTGATTATTTGGTGCTCTTGTATATGTGTCCACACCGGTGGGTGATTCTATTATTGTAGATCGTGTCTATCGCTCGTGTGTGGTTATTATTGGGGGTATGGAGACCCGTGTAGATCTCCTACTTCTCGATATGGTCGATTTTGATGTCATTTTGGGGATGGATTGGCTGTCACCTTATCACGCTATATTGGACTGTTATGCCAAGACCGTGACCTTAGAAAGAACAGTTGCAAGACTTGCTTGATAAGGGCTTTAACAGACCTAGTGTTTTGCCCTGGGGTGCGACGGTGTTGTTTGTTAAGAAGAAGGATGGATCGATGAGGATGTGGATAGATTATCGGCAGTTGAACAAAGTCACCATCAAGAACAAGTATCCATTGCCGATGATTGATGATTTGTTCGATCAGCTTCAGGGTGCCAAGGTATTTTTGAAGATTGATTTGAGATCTGGCTACCATCAGTTGAGGATTAGGGCGTCCGATGTCCCTAACTTTTCGTACTCGGTACGGGCGTTACGAGTTTCTAGTGATGTCATTCGGGTTGAAAATTGCCCCAGCAGCATTTATGGATTTGATGAACCGAGTGTTCAAGCCCTATCTGGATTCCTTCGTGATTGTTTTAATTGATGATATTTTGATCTACTCCCGTAGCCGAGAGGAGCATGAGCAGCACCTTCGAGTCGTTCTTCAGACTTTGAGAGACAACCAGTTATATGCTAAGTTTTCAAAATGTGAGTTTTGGTTGAGTTCAGTTGCTTTCTTGGTCATGTTGTATCAGCCGAGGGTATTCAGGTGGATCCTAAGAAAATTGAGGCAGTCAAGGACTGACCTAGACCCACATCAGCTATAGAGAATCGGAGTTTCTTGGGTTTGGCGGGTTATTACCGTCGATTCGTGGAGGGGATTTCATTATAGCAACCCCGATGACCAGGTTGACCCAGAAGGGTGCCTCGTTCAGGTGGTCGGACGAGTGTGAGGCGAGCTTTCAGAAGCTCAAGACAGCTTTGACTACAACGCCGGTGTTGGTTTTGCCCACAGGTTCAGGGCCATATACAGTATATTGTGACGCATCTCGTATTGGACTTGGTGCGATGTTGATGCAGAATGGCAAGGTTATTGCATATGCTTTGCGGCAGTTGAAGATTCACGAGAAGAATTATCCAGTTCATGATTTGGAGCTAGCAGTCATTGTTCACGCGCTGAAGATTTGGAGGCATTATTTAGATGGCGTGTCATGTGAGGTGTTCACGGATCACAAGAGTCTGCGGTATTTGTTCAAGCAGAAGGAGCTAAACTTGAGGCAGAGAAGGTGGTGGAGCTATTGAAAGACTATGATATCACCATCTTTTACCATCCTGGGAAGGCCAATGTAGTGGTTGATGCTTTGAGTAGGAAGTCAGCTAGCATGGGTAACCTTGCATATATTCCAATCGTGAGAGACCGCTTGCTTTGGATGTTCAGGCTTTGGCCAATCAGTTCGTGAGGTTGGATGTCTATGAGCCCAGCCGTGTTCTAGCTTGTACAGTCGCTCGGTCTTCATTATTTGAGCGTATCAGGGATCGGCAGTATGATGATCCTCATTTGCTTGTCCTTAGAGACGTAGTGCGGCACGATAGTGCCAAGCAGGTTACAGTTGGAGATGACGGAGTTCTAAGGATGCAGGGTCGAGTTTGTGTGCCTAATGTGGATGGACTTCGTGAGCTGATTCTGGAGGAGGACTGTCACACCTCATTTTTACCCGAAAGGGATATAACGGAGTTTTTCCAATTTAAGTGACAATCGAAACGGGATTATTTATCAAATTCAGAGTCGCCACTTGGGATAGTTTATGGTGTCCCAAGTCACCGGTTTAAAATCCCGAATCGAGGAAGTTTGACTCTGTTTTACAGTCCGCGAAACACAGAATTCGGGTAAGGAATTATGTTAACCCGGGAGAAGGTGTTAGGCATTCTCGGGTTCCATGGTTTTAGCACGGTCACTTTAATCATACCTGGCTCAATTAAATTGTCTAATTACTTATTTTTGAACCTATGTGCATTTACCTCTTTTAATTAAGACATTATCCTAAAACGAGTCACGCGTACTCATTTTGTTTGGTTCGTCAAGAATCATGTCACGCGTACGTGTCCACAATTAATCACACTTTATTATTATTATTAAGAAAGTTTGGCCGAAGTTGCGCGAACGCATACCTCGACTTATTTTTAGAAACATAATTATGTCACGCGAACGTGTACACAATCGCGATGATAGATTAAATCGCGCCTAAAGAATTTTCTGTGAATATTCATTTTTAAACCGTAATCATGTCACGCGAACGTGTACATAATCACGATAATAAGTTCAAAACGCGCCCAAAGGTTCGCCTACCCGGGTGTGGTCGACCTAAGCATGCTCCTAACGAATATAGGCAAGTAATAAAGCAATAGACAATTAAAAGCTCAATTTCATAAACTTTGGCACCCAAGCCCTTTTAGTCTAATTTGACGTAGTTCAATTGATGAATAGCAACCCAATTTCTATACTGTGACAAAATCATATTCAGCTATAACCAATTCGAGTAAACACGAGCAGATAACCGAGCGAGCAAATTTAAAACCACGGAGAACAATTACAGGAACAACGGGATCACATCACCAAACAAATAAATAACATTAAGCTAGAATAAAACAAATAGAGGATGAAAGAGTTGACCTCAATATAGCCGGAAAATTGATTGTTTCACTGTTTTGAACTCATAAATGTGACAAACCGCGGACGGACTCGAATTAGCACCGGAAAGTTGAAAACCGGACGGAACTCAACCAAGCTCGAATTCAAAACCCAAATTTTAACCCAAATTCATCCTTGAAACCAAACAAACAGAATCGAAAAGTGAACAGGAATCTGTATTTTGATTTTCCTTTTTTTTTTTAAAAAACTTGTGTTTCTCGACTGTGTGTATGTGCAGTCACCGGTGGAGCTGGTGAGGACGGAATCACCACTTCAACGGTGGTTATTGTCGGAGCAGCAGCACCGGAAGAAGAAAACGAGCAGCGGGATCGCTGGGTTTATTCTCGCCGGATTCCGGCAGTAAAGAGATGGCACCGGCTACTGTTGTCTCCGGCGAGTTCCAAGTAGTGTGAGACGGCAACTGTGGTGGCTTAAGGGTGATCGTTTGTGTGGTTGGCATGAGGTTCAGGGGTGGTCGTTGGGTTGGTCACTGGCGGTTCAAGCCATGGCCACAGGTTTTGCGTGTGGTGCGGCTGGTTTCTCCGGTGGGGTTGGTTTCTGGCGAGGAGTCGCTGTGCAGAGTCGTGAGAGAGAGATCCGCCAGTTTTTTGAGAGGAGGAGATGGACGCTGCTGTAGGTTATGGGTGTGTGTATGGAGATGGAGATGAGGTCTTGAAGGTCTAGGGTTTTTGGGTGTAGGGTGCCAAGAAGAAGAAGGGTGGGGTCTCTCCAAGATCAGAAAAAACGGCTGATGCCTCTTGTCTAGTCTAGGTTTTTTTTTAATGTCTTTCTAAAGTTTTAGGGGTATTGGGCTTGGGTTATTATGGACTAGATCCGAATTGAGCCAAATTTTGGCCAAATTTACCCTTTAAAAATGGCCCTTTTTGACTCTACTAGACTAAAAAATATTAATTCCTAAAATAATAACAATAAAATTGTGAAATCAATCCTAATTAAAATAAATTACTAGAATAAAACTAAATACTAAAAGTGAAATTATTTTTATATATTTTTTAATTTTATGAAAGATGGATAAACTAAAAATAATAAAATATCAATTAGCTAAATAAGAGAAAATATTTTTGTAGTTTTTATTTTTGTGATAAAATAAAGCAAAAGGGTCAAAACTAGTTAAAATAGCGATATTAGACCTAAACTAACTATTTAAATGCTAAAATGTGTAAAATCTCGGGGAGGGTAAAAAATCACATTTCTACAAGGACCATAGTTCTCGGTATTCTATCCATCCGGGCGCCGCCAAGATGTATCAGGACTTGCGGCAGCATTACTGGTGGAGAAGGATGAAGAAGGATATTGTTGCGTATGTAGCTCGGTGTTTGAATTGTCAGCAGGTAAGGTACGAGCATCAGAGACCTGGTGGCTTGTTCCAGAAGATTGAGATTCCTGAGTGGAAGTGGGAGCGTATCACTATGGACTTCGTTGTTGGACTCCCACGGACTTAGAGGAAGTTCGATGCAGTATGGGTTATTGTTGATAGGCTGACTAAGTCAGCGCATTTCATTCCTGTGACAGTTTCCTATTCTTCAGAGCGGTTAGCTGAGATCTATATCCGGGAGATCGTTCGTCTCCATAGTGTGCCCGTGTCTATCATTTCGGATCGGGGTACGCAGTTTACCTCGCATTTCTGGAGGGCAGTTCAGCGTGAGTTGGGTACGCGGGTCGAGTTGAGCACAACATTTCATCCCCAGACGGACGGTCAGCCCGAGCGTACTATTTAGATTTTGGAGGATATGCTCCGCGCTTGTGTTATTGACTTTGGAGGTTCTTGGGATCAGTTTTTGCCGTTAGCGGAGTTTGCCTACAACAACAGCTACCAGTCAAGCATCCAGATAACCCCTTATGAGGCATTATATGGTAGACGGTGTCGATCGCCCGTTGGGTGGTCTGAGCCGGAGGAGGCTCGGTTGTTGGGTACAGATTTGGTACAGGCTGCCTTGGACAAGGTTAAGATCATTCAGGATAGGCTTCGTACAGCTCAGTCCAAGCAAAAGAGTTATGCCGACCGTAAGGTTCGTGATGTGGCATTCATGGTTGGAGAGCGAGTGTTGCTTCGGGTTTCGCCCATGAAGGGCGTGATGAGATTTGGAAAGAAGGGCAAGCTAAGCCCTAGGTTCATTGAACCTTTTGAGATCCTTGATCGAGTGGGAGAGGTGGCTTACAGACTTGCGATGCCGCCGGGTTTATCAGTTGTACATCCAGTGTTTCATGTGTCCATGCTTCGGAAGTATCACGGTGATCCATCCCACGTGTTAGACTTCAGCACTGTCCAATTGGATAGAGATTTGACCTATGAGGAGGAGTCGGTAGCTATCCTAGACCGGCAGGTTTGTCAGTTGAGATCGAAGAGTTATCCTTCGGTTCGTGTTCAGTGGAGAGGTCAGCCCGTAGAGGCAGCTACCCGGGAGTCCGAGTCCGATATGCGGAGCCGATATCCCCATCTTTTCACCGACTCAGGTACATTTCTATGTCCGTTCGAGGACGAACGGTTATTTTAGCGGTGGAGAATGTGATGACCCAAGGGGTCATCTTTTATTTTAGAATCCGAATCCGAGTTCCGAGGCCTTGAAAACCTCATTTTCTTTCTCCTCAATTTGCGTGCGCAGTCCGGGCGCGTTTCCGGAAAGCCTTTATGTGAACTCTAAGAAAAATATTGAATTTTGCCTTTTAAATTGATTAAAGTTGACTTCGGTCAACATTTTTGGTAAATGGACCCGGACCCGTGATTTGACGGACCCGTAGGGTCCGTAGTAAAATATGGGACTTGGGCATATGCCCGAAATCGAATTCCGAGGTCCCTAGCCTGAGGAATGAATTTTTGAAGAAAATTGTTTGCTGGAAAACATAAGGATTTTTAGAAATGGAATAGTGTGTGATCTCGTTGGTATCGGGCCGTATTTGGTTCCGGAGCCCGGTACGGGTTTGATATGGTATTTAGGTCGTGTCTGTGGAATTTGGTGAGAATCGGAAGTGATTTGACGTGATTCGGAAGTCCGGTTGCGAAAATAGAAATTTCAAGTGTTCTTAAGAAAATCATGAGTTTTAGTGTTAAATTCATTGTTTAAGATGTTATTTTGGCGATTTGATCGCACGAGCAAGTCCGTATGATGTGTTTAAACTTGTATGCATGTTTGGTTTAGAGCCTCGAGGGCTCGGGTGAGTTTTGGATAGGCCACGAAGTGAGTTTGGACTTAGAAAATCTGCTGTTGCATCTGGTATTTTGTTGCAGGCCTAATTGCGAGATCAGGCTTCGCATTTGCGAGCTTCACAGGCTTTTCAATTGCGAGGGTTTTATCGCAATTGCGAAGAAGCCCTGGGCCAGCATGGTTCGCATTTGCAAACATACCTTCGCATTTGCGAATTCATCAGGGAGGGGCAACCTTCGCAATTGCGACCAAAGGTTCGCAATTGCGATAGTAGTAAGCATGCGGCAGGTTCGCATTTGCAATGCCTGTCTCGTATTTGCGAGCTTCGCAATTGCGAAGCTCTGGTCGCAAATGCGACATCTGCAAATGATCAAAACATGACTTAGACGGGATTTTGAACTCATTTCTCAAATGTTCAAACCCTAAGCTCCCATAGGCGATTTTCCAAAGGAGAGTTCTTCCCCAAATCATAGGTAAATGATTTCTAACTCATCTTCTTCAATCTATTTCATCTTTTTACATGATTTCATCTCAAAATCTAGGGTTTTTCATGGGAAATTGGGTGTTTTTGGTTAGAATTTAGGAATTTCGAAATTTGGGGATTTAGACCTCAAATTGAGGTCGGATTTCAAAACCAATTGCATATTTGTGCTAGTGGGTGAATGGGTAGTCGGGTTTTGGTTCGAACTTCGAGTTTTGACCAAGCGGGCCCGGGGGTCGATTTTTGACTTTTTGTGGAAACATTGGGGAATCTATACTCATGCATTAGAATTAGTTTATTTAGCGTTAATTGATGTTAATTAGTTAATTATGCATAGATTCGGGCGGTTTGGAAGTGGAAATCAAAGGAAAACGGTATTTGAGGCTTGAGTTTGGCCGTGGAATTGAGGTAAGTGTTTGGTCTAACCTTAACTTGAGGGAATAGGTGTTGTTGTCTTATTTGCTACGTGTTAGTGTTGAGTACGACATATAGGTGTGGTGACGAGTACCCATACGTTGATGTTGAGCATGCAAAAGTCTTATACTGTGGCCGTTGTGTCTCTTATTACGTATTGTTCATGCTTAAACTGATGATTCTCCATGTTGAACAAGTCTTATTATATTTTTCTTGGTATTGGATAATTGTTGAGTATTGACTCAAGTTGAGACTTAAATTGTGAATTTAACTGTTGAAATGAGATTGGCTATTGTTGATTCTCTTGCCGAGATGTTATTGTTTCTATTGTCTGGGTAAGGAAGAGTGTAAAGCACGAAGGGTGATGCCGTGCACGATATTGTGAGTGAGTTTTAATACACGAAGGGTGATGCCGTGCCATATTTGTGAGTGTTCATGCACGAAGGGTGATGCCATGCCATATTTGTGAGTGTTAATGCACGAAGAGTGATGCCGTACCATGAATTGAGTGTTAATGCACGAAGGGTTATGCCGTGCCGTTTCTGTTGTTTCTTATGGTGAGGACGAGAGTAAAAGCACGAAGGGTTATGCCGTGCACGTGTTATTATATCATTATTTCTGTTGGTTCGAATTTGGTATTTACTTTGCTTCTCTATTGAATTACTGTCAGAATCCGATATTCCCAAAGTATGTTTCCCCTTCCCGTCTTTACCTGTTAAATTTTTGTTATTACTGTTTTCTCGTATATGATTTAACTGCACAGGTTTATATTGATGTCGTGCCCTAGCCTCGTCACTACTTCGCCGAGGTTAGGCTCGACACTTACCAGTACATGGGGTCGATTGTACTGATACTGCACTCAGCACTTTCTGTGCAGATTTCGGTGCCGGACCTCGTGAGTAGAGTTTGTGTTGCTGCCTTCAGTCCACGGGAGACCTAGGGTAGATCTGCCGGCGTTCGCAGACCCTGGAGTCCTCTTCCCTCTATTTTGGATTTTTTGTCTCTTTCTATTTCGAGAGCAGTTGTAATTCTTTTAAACCAGTATTTGTAGAACTTCTTAGACGTTTGTGAATTGGGGTAGATATGTATTGGAGTTTTTGAACTGTTATAACACTTCCACAATTTATATCTGTTTAGCTTTAGTTATTATTTATTTCTGTTTCAGCTAATTTTTAATGTGTTAGAAACGTAATTGTTGGCTTGCCTAGCGTTCAAGAGCTAGGCGCCATCACGATCCCGACGGTAGAAAATTCGGATCATGACAAGAAGTCCATCATTGAAGGCTATTCAAAGCTTTGCTTTCAAAAATAAGATTTTTTTGAATTTGTTAGTTATTTGGATGGAGTGTTGTTCCAATTGATTGAAAATATCAAAAGGAGTTCAAAGTTTCAATTTGAAGTGATTTTTAGTAGATTTGAGTCATTTGACCAAGATTTTAGTTAAATTTCAGAAAAGATGCAAGGAAGAAGACGAAGTCAGTTTTTTGTATAATTATGTATAATCTTGTATAATAGTGTATATGGGTGTATAAACACATCTTATACACTATTATACACTTTTATACATCTTTATACAAGCGTCTGTAGACGAACTTCTTTTACGATTTTCAATTGCAATTCTTGTTCAAAACCAGTCCATATCTCCATTAAATTACTTCAAATTTTATATACAATCTCCTTATACTATTTCTAACAATTCTAAATAACACCCACTCCAAATCTCTCACAAAATCAAATTCAAAATCTAAACCCACATATTTAAGCTTGTTAAAAATCTAATTTTCACCATTCAAATGGATTTGGTTTGTTGAACTAATATTTGAGTTATAGTTGCTGATTCGAAAATTAACTTAAAAACTTGAGCAATCTTTAAAAATTAAATAATAATTTTGAGAATTTATTGGAGTTGGATGTTGAATCTTAGCCTATTACTTTTGGGCTAGTTGGTTGTAGATTGAAACATGGGCTATAAAATTGAAAAGTAGGGACGCCAGTTGTTCTTATGTGAAATTTTTTCCCTGTAATTATTTAGGAAATTTGACCTCCTACAGCAAAGGTATACACCCTATTTATTATAAATCAAAATTATTTTAAAATATTATTTTCTATAGCTATCTTTTATATTTTATAGCAAAATAAGTATTTATGGCATATACTACCATTGAGACATGAAATAAAGCATAAAATACGCAATTTATATTTTCCCCTCTCTTAGACAGCCGGATATACCTATTTTTAAGGTGATTGCCATTACTGTATTCATAAATACATGGTGTGAATACAGCTAGACTGCCCTGATTTTAGACGCTTTTTACTGCTGTATTCATGAATACAGCACCGCGAATACATGTGAATACATGCACGTACAGCTGGACTATCCCGATTTTAGGCGTTTTTTGCTGCTCTATTCATGAATACAATAGCGCGAGTACATGTGAATACATATGCATACAGCTAGACTGCCCTGATTTAGGTGCTTTTACTACTGTATTCATGAATACATGCGCGTACCGCTGGACTACCCTGATTTAGGTGCTTTTGCTACTGTATTCATGAATACATGCGCGTACCGCTGGACTACCCTGATTTTTATGTGCTTTTTTATGATGTATTCATGAATACAGTAGCGCGAATACAGCGAACCGTAATAACTGAATAGTAACTATGTATATGATAGCTATAAGAATGTAATAACTAAATAGTAACTATGTATATGATAGCTATAAGAATTTAATAGCGGCTAAACAATAGTGGTTTCTGAAAATTCACTTTACCGTTTTAGAAATACGGTGCTATTCCCCCTTTGTCCGCTATCAGAAACTATCCTCCGCACCCTTCCGACGAACGGACCTTCATTTCCAGGCTATACGCTCTCTGACTTTTTCTTCTTCTTCTTCTGCAAAGGTATTCAACCTCAAACTTGATTGAATATTTGCTGATTTCTACCATTTTTATATTTGAGTAATATGTCTGCATTTTTTAATTTTTCGAATTCCCGGACTCTAAATTTTGCTTTCTCAATTTCATCTGAAAGTTGTTCCTCTCAAATTCTGAATTGCATGCCGTTGCTTTACTGTTGTATTTGCTGTTTTTTTGTGGTGTAAATTAGTGGTGTCAGATTTCGCATTCTGGTTTAGATTTTTTGGTTTTGTGTTTGTACTCAAAGAAATGAGGATAGTTTTTAGAGCATAAAGTGTTTCGCAATTAGAAATCAAAATCTGCTACAGAAGTTTTGACTATGAGATACCTTTTGAAGCTATTTTAGTCAAGTTTCTGCTAATAAAAATCTTAGACAAGATGCTATTTTTCATCTTATCTTGTGTAAATATGACTGTGGAGTTGTTTCTTTGAGAATCATGCTTTGGGATTTACTCTACTTGTATCAGTTTCATGCAATTAAGAAATGTCACAACTTTAAGGATAAGATCTCTAACTTGACGTTACTTGTTATAATGAGATTGACAACTATGATTGCAAAATTTTATGAAATCGTCTGGTGATTCATTATTGAAATTTGAATAAAAGGAGCTAGGTGAACATTACTATTTGCAGCAGAAAAATCTTTTATGTTGTAGAGTCCATAGAAGCTTGAATGTAGAGAAAATCAAGCATTGACTAATGGTCTTAAATCAAATGAGTGAAAACGGGAGATGGGTCTTGTAGTCTAATAGGGAAGAGAAAATTTGCAACTCCTTGAACGGTTAAACCGAGGATCTATTGGAAACAACCTTTCTACTCTCACAAGGTAAGGTCTGCGTACACACTACCCACCTCAGACCCCACTCGTGAGATTATACTGGGTTTGTTGTTGTTGTTGTTGTCTTTTTTAAAAAGAAATCGACTGTGCGTTTTGATTCATTTTCCAAAATCAATAGTACAGATGATTTGAGGGAGTTGTATATAGTGTCATACATCCCTAATCTAGCTTGAAAATAGCTAATTTATCTAGATACAAAGAGATGATGACAATGTCATTGGTAAAATACATAGGCTCCAAGCTATGATGAATGTGATGTCTACCTATACTAGAAGTGGGGGTACCTCCAAAAAATTCTACAACTACAGAGAATCCTCATAATTCAAGGTGGTTCAAAAGTCATCTCTCCCTTGTTCTTGTTAGAAATATAAATAATTGGGAGACTCCACCTATAAGCAGTCATTAGGCCTTTGATTTGAGCAGGCAAGAGAAGTTATCAGGAATCAACCTCTCTACCCTCACAAGGTAGGGGGCAAGGACTACGTACATACTATTCTCTCCGGACCTCACTTGTGAAAATAATACTGGGTACGTTGTTGTTGTAGTTAAGAGAAGTTATGAAACATCTGAGATTGAGGGTATGTTAAGGTTAGGAGGCAAGTCTATCAACAACTTGGTTACATTCATCGCTTCAGGTTAAGAACTGAAAACTACAGTCTTTCTAAGATTTTCACCTCTTTAGAATTCTTCCAAGGTATGAGAATAATGCCTTTAACATAATTTCAAGATATGTACTACCGCATTTTACGGGTTGTAAACTTGCGAGGAATCTAGCACGTTTTAGTTAGTGGGTTTGCAATAATTCTTTACACATATTTAATGAATTTCTTAATACAAATATAAAGCCGAAGCAAAATCTACTGTCCAAACCTATAAGCGATACTCTACCTCCGCCTTGTCCCTTTCAATCATTAATTCATGTAAGCATGTTGACATAGATGAATGTGCACATCAAGTGCGTGAACCAGTACGGACCCACATGCCACACTTGCAATTGCATTAAGTTTTGCTCATCTAAAAGCTTAAGTTGTTAGAGATATGTATGTTTGTTTGCGTAGTGATATCTTTAACATTTCTGTACAAGATTGAGACTTTTGTAAGCCAAGCTCGTGAAAATTCTTTTCGGTAATGGTTGTGGGACTTGAACCTTCGATCTCTGTCTGCTCTTATACCTTGTTAAACTGTATAATCATCTCATCCAAAAGCTTAAATCGTTAAAAACGGTGTAATTACTTGATAATAAGTGAATAATTTCAGCATAATATGTCTGCATCGATAAAAATAGAAAACTTGCTAAATTTACATTTTACTGCTGCCATAGTATAATTTTATGCAAACATGGAAAACAGGGCATTTACAAGGAATGCGGTTTCAAAGCACTATAAGTTCTTGGCGCTGGAGCCGGATCATTTGTTGCCGAAACAGAACTAGTAGATGAGTCCAGTTGATTCTGCTCAAAATTGCCAATTTTACATGGAACTATTCCCAATGACTTTTCATCAGGACATGATCTAGGCTTACAGAAAAATACTGCACATTCTGCTACTGATCTTTGCATTGGCAACTCCGGAATGCAATTCATTCTCACATCAAGGACCTTTCTCTGAATTAGCTTCTTGCATTCTGGTCCAACCTCAGTGAAGTAATTGTACGACAACGACAAATTCTTCAGGTTGGGCAACTTGCATACCAGTTCAGGCACAGGTCCATAAAACTGATTTTGCGCCAAGTTCAGTATCTGCATATTAGCCAAACATCCGAACGAATGAGGTATTTTCCCTGTTAACTTGTTTTTGCTCGCATCAAATATTCTGGCCTTAGTTAAAAGCCCTATTTCATGTGGCAAGCAACCAGTAAGATGATTGTTCAAGAACAGAACTTCAAGTAAAGTTTTACAAGCTTGACCAATGCTATGAGGAATGGAGCCAGTGAATTTGTTGTTGGCTAGAGTTAAGTAAAGAACCGGAGTTGATCCCAGGTTATCAGGAAGTTTTTGCATTAAATTGTTGTTGTTGATGAAGAGAACGTCGAGGTTTAGCAAGAAAACTTGAGGTGGAACCAATCCTGAAAAAGTATTAAACCTAAGGTCCAAGAACGTTAAATTCTTGGCACCAAGAACATCATATGGGAATTCACCATTATAATTGTTGTTGCTAAGGTCTAACTCATAAAGATAACGAAGATTCGCGATCTTTTTTGGGATTGTGCCTGTAAACTTGTTGGAATTTGCATGGAAAATTGTTATGTCTGGTAATTCATCAAGAAAGCCGTTAAGAGTAAGGTCAGGACCAGCAAAATTGAACTGATTGAAGTCCACTGCAGCTAGTGCTTGAACCTTATAATCAGGAACAATTGCACAATGGAAACCTTTGTACTTGTTACAAACATCATAGCCAACCCATGTGTTTTTAATTCCTAAAGGGTCATACTTGATTTTGGCCTTAAGCTTTTGGATTACATTGTAGGCTATCTCGATACGTTTACTTTCAAAGAGGTATGGTGGTGGCGATGGTGGTGGAGGGCAAGGTGGTTCTGGTGACGGAGGTGGTGGTGGACAATATTGATTATCCGGTGGAGGTGGTGGTGGTGGGAAATTTTCACCACCTCCGCCGATGATTATTTCCAAAGTTTCTCTACTTTGGCCAAGAATTGAACCAGCCAAAACTAGACCATTCTGCAAAAATATTTGGATGAAAAAAGTTATAACTAATACAAATGATAAAGTGATAGAGATAATGGTAGTCATTTGCTCAGAGGCTGAGGGGGAGTGGATTTTGAAGTGGTAGTAATTAAGATCAATTATATAGATTAATTGGAAAAATCGAGGGCTAGACTAGAATTGATTGATTCATATTTCATAGTCACAAGAGAGCTATAAGAGTACAAGATGTTTTGTCGACAAGTAACAAAGTTGTTGGTCTCTCACTCTCACATAGGTACCTTTTCGTCCATTTATGACTTGTCAATGATTCTATGAATTATTATCTGTATAAATAAGCTTCCATGGTATGATCACATGTATTGTCAATTTTTCAATAAAAAATAAAAGTTAAACTGCAACTTGGAGTCCTTAGTTGCCTATCCTTGTCTCTCTCTCCTTTTAGCCAATTTGGTTGATTGGTTATTCATACATAGATAACTGACAGAGAAATTGGTATATATATAGAACATCCTTTTTGATCTTTAGACCGACGTAGAAATTGATTTAAACCTGAAAAGTTATTGAAATGTAAATTTATGTACCATATATTAACCTTTTGGTTTCATGTTGTTTTTTATTTTCTTTGTTGAGAAATGTTTTTAAATTTTTGTTATCAATTCAACATTGTAATTTATCATTAAGATCAACAGGCAGCCTTTGTTTGTCGCATAAATTGCAATGATTATCTGACCAAGTTAGCTATTTGATAGTTTAATGAGTTTAAAATGTCAAAATAGTTAAATAACTTGGACCCTATAGTAGTTGGAGCCTATATTTGATCCCCTGTTCCCTACTATACTACTTATTTTTTTCTACAAAAGTTAACCAAGTGACATATCGGCGCCATGCGTCATGAAAGTATAACTCAAAGGCTCTGGCTAATTCATAAATTCAATTTCGTTCTGCTGTTAATATTCATTCATTAAATTTACAATCAAAGATTTATCATCTCCTATATTGCATCTTTTTACAACTGCTATATGTACAGCTCTTTAACTTATATATATAATAGTCGCTACTAGGGGCTGCAAACAGGCGGTTCGGGTTGGATATGGACGTGCCAAAAAAGGGTAATGCAAAAAATGAGTATTATCCGATCCGACCTATATTTAATATGGATAAAAAACGTGTTAACCGGTGGATAATATGGAAGTCCATATTATCCGTAACTTATTGAATATAATCACTTTTGGGAGAGTTCTACGTCTCCCAAACTTAAGGAACCCCCAATTTGAGGCATTACAAATGTAAAAATTAAATCCATTGATTATCCATTTTTTAAGTGGATAATATTGTTCTTATCCATATTTGACTTGTTTTAAAAAAGTTCATTATCCAACCCATTTTTAAATGGATAATATGGGTGGATAACTGTTTACTTTTAACCATTTTGCTACCACCAGTCGCCACTTAGAACTTCTTCACCACGACTAACGCCC
>NW_017672425.1:34698-76355 GCF_001879085.1 Nicotiana attenuata | reverse complement strand
AAAAATAGAGCAAGTATAGAACCTCAGAAGGCGTAAAAAAATAGGTAGAGAAGACCCTAGAATGAGAAGGTCTTGAGGAAAGTCGGATCCTGAGTCGAAGAGACTCATATTGCTCGGAACACGCTGGAGAATGGCCGGAGAGGCCATAGATCTTGCAGATCTGAGGTAGATCTAAAGGAAACCATGGAAGTCGGCCTCCGAGCTTTGGTCAGCTTAGGTTTAATGATGAAAGAGAGTGAGTACAGGCCCCCTCTGGCCAAGAATGCCATGGATTTCGATGAAAATAGGACGGAAGTAGGTGGGATAGGGGCTAGGGTTCCGGAGAGGGCTAGAGAGGATCTGGGAGGTGAAGAGAGTTCAAAGGCGGCACATCTGATAGAGTGAATTAGGGTTAAGGGGGGTATGGGAATTAAAAAAGGAAAGAACAGATCACGGCCGTTGATCAAAATGATCAACGGCCAGGATTAAAAGAGAAGCTGGGCGGGTCGGGACATAGCCAATTTCCCCCCTTTTATTTTATAAAAATAGTTAAAATGATTAAAAAAACAAATTAAAAGCACTGAACTAGTTAATAATATATATAAAAAAATTAATAAAAAATACTGGGAATAATTTTATAATCGTAAAATGTTATTAATCGTAATATAGGCTATAATTGCAATTTTATGCTATTTAGCTTAAAAAATATCAAATAAATTTGTAAAAATATGCAAAAAATCACCTTAATTATACTTTGGTGTAAATATGAAGATGGAAATAAATTATTCACCAAAATGATAATTTTGGGACTAATTATTGGATTTTGCATCGTTAAAATAGACAATAAATTAATTTTAAAAATCTTAAAATTTGGGAAAAGTACCAAAACTCGTGGGCATGCTTATATATGCATACACATGCTATTTTGAAAGTATTTTTGAGTTTGAAAATACATAGGGAAAAATTGGGTTTCAACAGGGCCCGCACCTCGGAACCCAACAAATTTTACAAAAACCCGAATACCCATTCCGATACGAGTTCAACCATACAAAATTTATCAAATTCCGATAGCATTTGGTCCCTCAAATCACGATTTTTCATTTTAGAAATGTTCTTCAAAAACCAACTCCTTCCCCAACCCAAAACACAATTTAAATGATAAAAATGAAGATAAAATCATGGAATATGTCAGATTCTAGATGAAGAATTCTTACCCAATCGATTTGTGTGAAAAACCCTCAAAGAATCGCTCAAAACCGAGCTCCACAAGTCAAGATATGAATAAAATGGTCTAACCCTCGATTTGGAAATATATTCTGCCTGCCCAGGGGTTGTTCTTCGCGTTCGCGATGAGTAAATTCCTCGTCAGCGATTTCAAAACTCATTACAGACAGCCTTTAGTATAATGGCCATAACTTTTTGCACGCAACTCCAAATGACAAATGGTTTGATGTTCTGAAAACTAGACACCAAGGGATATAGTTTCATAGGTTGCTCATTTCTTGAGTCATTATATATTGCAAGATATAAGCTTCCAAAGTCAACCCCGTGCAGCAGAGATTTTCGAACTCTCCCCGGACAACCTGTAGTGTAACTACCATAACTTTTTGTACACAAATCTAAATTCCAATTAATTTACATTTCTGAAAACTAGAAACAAAGGACTACAACTTTTATTTTTGGATCATCTCCAAATTCCTTGTAGATTGTCAGATATGAGCCTCCGAAGTTAGACCTGTGCAGGTGAGATTTCCTTCGACGCGAACGTGTGAGTTCCTTCGCGAACGCGTAAAACAAACTTCGAGAAGCCAAATTCTTCTTCGCGAACGTGGGAGCCTCCACGCGAACGCGAAGAACAACACCAGATATCAGATAATCAGCATCCAAAGTAGCCCAAAATGATCTGAAACACACCCGAAATACACCCGAGTCCCCCGGGACCCCGTCTAAACACACAATCAAGTCATATAACCTAACACGGACTCACTCGAGGTCTCAAATCATATCAAACAACGCCGAAACGATGAATCACACCACGAATCGAACTATGAACTTCCAAATCTTCCAACTTCGGAAACTTGTGCCCAAACCAATCAAATCAACCCGGAACGACGCCAAATTTTGTAGACAAGTCCAAAATGACATAACGGAGCTGCTCCAACTCTCGGAATCGCATTCCGACCCTGATATCACAAAAGTCAACTATGGCTCAAACTTCTTCACTTTCCAAACTTCAACTTTTCCAACTTTCGCTGAAACGCCTCAAATTACCCTATGGACCTCCAAATCCGAATCCGGACGCACGCCTAAGTCCAAAATCACCATACGAAGCTGTTGAGATCACCCAAAACCCATTCCGGGGTCGTTTACTCAAAAGTCCAATTCCGGTCAAATTCTCACCGTTTAACCTTCTAAAACTAGATTCCTTCTTCCAGTTTGACTCTGAATCATCCGTTAACTGAATTCAACCATGCACGCAAGTCGATACTCATATCACTACTAAAAAACAGCTGATTTGCGACTGAATATTTGCGACCGAAAAAATCAGTCACAAATTTGCGACCGATTCAATCGGAATTTTGAAAAATAATATTTGTTATATTTTTTTTAATTTTTTCGACTATTTTTCCGGAAACATTGGTCGCAACGTTTCGCGCAAAAATCCGGGATAAATTATTGCGACGGATTCAGTCGGAAACCAAAAGTCAAATAAATTTATTTGACCATTTGCGTCCGTTTCGGTCGCAAATTATTTTAAACTCTAAAATTATTTTCACTAGCCCGCCCAAATGAGCTAAAAAATAGACAAGACCTAATTTTATTTTAATAAATCCGCCTCCAAGAGACAAACCCTCCCCTCCCCCCACAATTTTGTCTTCTCCAAACGACCCACCCCCTGACTTCATCTCCCTCACACCACCCCCCTTCACCAAACTCGCCGGAGAAACAGCCAACGCCCACACCGGCGAAACCTTCCGGTCCCTCTCAATTCCCTCTCAATTCCGACGCTGAACACACACACGAACAGAGATGGGAGATTAAGGGAAGCAGTGCCTGAAATCACAGCAAATCCAACCAAAACAGAGCAAAAACTTAGATAGTAAGTTTCAATCATCCAATTACCTTAATTAGATGTGAGTATATACTTGATTCTTTCTGATATTTACATATTGTTAATTTTAAAAGATTTGAGTATATGAATATTCTCTTATTACCAGTTAAATCTGCCTCCGTCTGTGACTTACTGCTACCCATTGGTCTCTGTGAAGTATTACCTTAATTGACACACACTGTCAACTGTAAAAAACTAGTATGCATTGCCAAAGTGGCGCTTCTGTTTCAATGAATTGTAATATAGATTGAAGCAATTCAGGGCAAGATTGAGGTAACCACAAAGTGATACTCTTGGAAATTTCTGGCGTTCAAGGAAAGAAAATGCATAGTTATATCTTTTCGCGATGCCAACCCTTTTGGCTCCTCAGTTAGGAGTCAGATATAGCTAAAGAACCATGGAGAATAGAGTGCTAGCTACGTGTCCTTGTGGCTTTGTATTGCCTAACCTCGTAGATATCACGTAATTTGTCGCTTGCCCTTTTAGTTACGTTGTAGACTTTGAAATCCAAAAAAGCATGTAATATTTTACTCTAATGAATAGCCAGAAGTAACTGTCCAATAAGCAAAGTACAGGGGAGTCGGTTATTGAAAAAAGCCAAATACAGTGGATTCAACTGTTTAGCTGGAGGCTGGTTAGTGCCAGCTAAATAATTCACAAACTCTCTGTTCTTCTCTTAGGATATTGAAGCGTTTTATGTGTGCTCCAATCTCCATTATGTCTAATTCTTTCAGGCTGACTTATCCAGTTACTATGTTTCATCAACTTCTCCGGTTTGTTTTCTATCCTTAGTTGAGCTTCTTGTGTTTCCACCTGCACCTGCCAGCTGCTCATTGTGTGTTCTTTTCTTCTATTCTGCACGTGGCGACTTAATCTTGTGATTTGATGCCTTGGATTCCCTTTTAGATCATTATGACAATCCTAACTTCCTCCCCCTTACTCTTCTCCTTATTTTTCATAGACAAGAATTGAAGGATTTCATTCCCTTGGAGTTTATCAATCTGTAAAGAAGCTTCTGAAGCATGAAGGTGTTATTGGATTCTACAAGTAAGTGTATATTTGATTTTAAAAACTAATGTTTGTTGTAGAAGGATTTTTTATTCATGACGCCATGTATTGCAGAGGAAATGGAGCAAGTGTTCTTCGAATTGTACCATATGCTGCACTTCATTACATGACCTATGAACGGTATCGAGGGTGGATATTGATTAATTACCCTGCCTTAGGAACAGGACCTGTTGTTGATCTTTTAGCTGGCTCAGCATCTGGAGCTAGGAACTGCAGTTTTATGTACCTATCCCCTTGATTTGGCTCGTACCAAACTGACTTATCAGGTGCTTAATTTGTTAAAAATGCTTTTGTTTTTCTTCCTATTCTTGGTGAATATCTGATTGTATTTGGTAGTTTTACTACAATAGCTAGTTTTGTGCATATTATGTGCTTTTCCTATTGAAATTGTTTCATTAACACCGTTTGGCAAAGTTGGAAATTGATCTGATTGGAAGCACTTACAAATTGCCTTGCTTTAGTATGATGAAAAGTTGTTTCTGATTTTTTGACTTCATCAAAATGGCAATATACCTTGTCACTTCGTTAGATGTGTAGACCGTCGTAGGTAAGCTGCCTACTTTATTAAACACTCATGTAAACACTCAGGTAAGTTGTTTCTCATGTTATCAAAAAATGTAATAATAATCCATGGGTAACATGTTAATTTAGCTTGTCAATAAGACTTGTATTGAGCAAGTGGTATATTGAGCTTGTCAATATTGACCTGTATTGAAAGCTATTCTTTGTCCTTGGTGTTGTGTTGTAGTTTCAAACAAGTGGTATATTGAGTCCATTGCTTGATCTGCCAGCAATTCTTTGCTTTGTTTTTAAAGCCACAATTACTTGATTAGTTCAAGTATTCAAATCTGAATGTTCTGTTTCTGATAATCTAGTGTAGATTTTATGCTTATTATCGCTTCCAAATTTATTACACAGATGGATTCTCGTGGTAAAAAAATAAAAAAATCTAAGAAGAAGAAACACACTTTACCTACATCAAGTCAGCTTCCTCCACCTATACCAAATATGAGCCCTTTTCCTATGCCTCATCGTCCTTCCATGCCAGCTTCACAGTCATCTGACTTTTTCAAAGTCCCTCCCCCATCTAGCTCGCTTCAGTATTATTCCATGCCTTCTCATGGTGGTTCGGCTTCGACCACCATTAATTTCATACCCACGCCTCATTTCCCAGCTTCTTCCCCGCGTGGTCCTGCTAGTCAGATCGGCAGCTCACCACCGATTGCATCATCGAGCCATCATAGTAGCCAGCATGGCAGTTCATCTTTTGTGCCTCATACATCGGCCACTCAATTATCATCTCCAGCATCATCCACTCCAAGTATAACTAACTTGGATATTGGAGGCTCTCACGCAGCTGCATCCCCATCTACCAGTACGTCTACAGTTGCTAGTACCGTGAGACATTGTGCCGGAGGGACTATACAGTACGATCATCTTCATCGGCTGATTATCATTCCCCGTAACGTCAGGTGAGTTTTTATTCAATTTTCTTTTAAAAACTTTCAATAAAATTTTGCATATAATGAATTTAATGACATTTTATATGTTAAAATTAAATGCAGGTTTTTGCCATCCTTTCAGGCCGCGCATATGGTAATGGAATCTATGAAGCCATTTTTTGACGAGCCTTGGAATTCTTGGAGACAGATACCGTACCAGATCAGAATGAATATGTGGCAACAATTTAAGGTAAGATAAATTAATTTTTATTAATACTTATCCTCATTCGTCTAATATTATTTATTAAATTTTGCAGGTTCAGTGCGTATGGCAGCCAACACTTGAAAATCTGGTGCATGATAACTTCGAGAAGAAAGCACAGAAGCTGATAACAAATTCACATCATGTTGCTAGGAAAGGTGGCAAAAAGCCTAATTGGATACGTGAAGATGTCTGGAATCAGCTCTTGGCGAAGTGGAACACCCCTGAGTGGAAGAAGAAGAGTGAACAAGCAAAGTTAAACAGAGCTTCTACTAAGGGTGGAGCATTGCATACTGGAGGTTCTATTAGTTTTGAAGCCCATCGTGTAGAATGGTAATTTCATTATAAAATATTCTTAGTTTTACAAGCATGCAAATTGAACAAATATATATATATTTATATTTCTAATTAATTCTTAATTTTCAGGAAAAGGAACGTGGGGGAGATGTGACTTATGCTGAGGTCTTTGCAGAGACCCACAAGAAGAAGAAGAAGAAGGATGGCACAAGAGAAGGATGGATCGAACCGCGTGCTTTAGAGACATTTGTATAATCCAAACACCAACACTATATTATTTTTCCTTCTTGGTTTATTTTATTTATCTAACGTGTATTATTTTTATTTCAGGACAAGTATCATATTGATCTTGATGCATGGCAACAAACTCAACCTGAAGAAACTCAGCCAACCTCGAAGGATATGACTGCAATTTGGACACAAGCGGCCGGTGGCGTGAATAAAGGTATAAGTTTTATGTAATTATCTATTTTGGTATTAATTTGAAAGTTGCTTGTTTGTTTTCTTACTTCTTTTACTTTCTTTTCTTTATTTCTCGTGAAAATAATAAATTAAAGGTCGAGTCTACGGGATTGTAGTACAGCCATCCTCCAGTCGTCCACCAACAACATTATTCACTGGGGCATCAGTTTCCCAAGAAGACATGGAATCTATGCGTCAAAAAGTGGATCAAATGTCGCAAGAACTTCAAGAAACTCAAGCGTTGATCCAAAAATTGTTAGAAAAAAAGAGCAAGAAAAGAGCTGCAATGGAGTCTGAGTCTGAGTCTGAGGAGGAGATTGAATCTGAATAGGCTATTTGAATGTTTTAGAGTTGAAGTTAGAGACATGTTTAATTTATGTTGTTTGATAGTTCGTTGTTTCATTAGTTGGTTGAATTGTTATAAATATTATTGTTCATTTTGTGGTAAATATTTAATTTTGGATTGTTATATTAGGTTTTTGGTTAATTGTTAGGTGTTTGGTTGGCTGTTTTATTTGGTAGGTGGGTAATTAGAAATACAGTAGGATTCTGCCTAAAAATGCCAAGATTTGCGACTGAATCCAACAGAAATTTCACCAAGAATTATCCAGATTTGCGACTGATTCAGTCGCAAAATTGAAAATTTCTAACAATATTTAATTAATTTTTGCGACTGAATCAATCGCAAATGGAGAATTTTCGATATTTTTAATTAATTAATAATAATTATTTACGACTATTTCACTCAGAATAATTAATTAAAAATTAATTTTATTTTTAATTTTTCGACGGAATCAATCGAAACTTTTTATTTATATTTATTTTTTAACTCTGGTCAGTGATTGAATCAGTCGCTAAATTTGTGACTGATTCAGTCGCAAATTGCTTAATTTCAAATGTCCCCGCATTTTTCAATTTGCAATTGAATCCGTCGCAATTTTTTAACTGATTCAGTCGCAAATATATTGCGACCACATGTTTTCTGACTGACACTTCTCAGTCGCAAATCGGTCGAAAAAATACGATTTTCGACTGATTTGCGACTGATTTGACGGTCACAAATTTGGTGTTTTTTAGTATGAATTCATACACAGGTGCACCGAACTCCAGTATATTATGCTGGACCGGTCTCTGTTTTTTTTAGGTAATTAACATTTTATTAATAACCAATAATCTTTGTAATGCATAGCCTGCTTTATAACTCAGCAGCTATATCTTTCAAAACTCAAAACATGAACAAGAAAGAAACTCCTACATACTATGTCTAATGAAAAATAAAGTGTTGAACTAGACTACTGATTTCTTTTGTAGCTCGTACATTACATATGTAGGCTATTTCTCTAGCTAAACTATTGACACTTCTACTTCTTTGCTGAAATGTTCTCATGTTTCTTTCAATCCAAACACCATGAGTTACCTCTGCATATACCATTCTGTATAGTTGTGCTTCACATGATCTGCCTTTAGCTCTTTGTGTTATCCATTCTTGATGTTGTATCCAGTTATCTCCAATTGCTTCTTTCCTTTGCATCCATTGTAGTACCTTGGACCATACTGCTTTAGTAAACGAGCAGTTGACAAACAAATGATCTCTGGTTTCCACAGTCAGCTGACATAGAGTACATTTTGGATCCACATTGACTCCCCATTTGATCAATCTATCTGTAGTTAGTAATTTGCCTTGCACTTGTAGCCACGTTGTGAAAATGGCTTTTGGTCTAGCCTTGTTTTTGAACATCATAGATTTCCATGTAACTCTTGGACTATCTCCCAGCAACTGATAGTAGAACTGACTGATCATGCTCTTTTTGCCCCTGCTGCCTGTGTTGCATTTGTTGCAGAACTATTCTGGCATTTAAAATCTGTCTCACCATCCAGCTTGCCTGTTGTGGGATTGCTATATCTTCTATCCTCTTATCTTTGATGTAGTATGTACGGATCCATCTTATCCATAATCTGCCACTTTTATTTGCTACATCTCAGCATAGTTTTGCAACAGCTGCCTTGTTCCACACTTGCATATTAATCAATCCATAGACCCCTCTTGATTTAGGTGTACACATCCTATCCCAAGCCACCAGGGATTTCTTTGTGATGGTGTTGATCCCAGACCATATATAACTTCTGCAATAGGCCTCTATTATCTTCATAACTTTCACTGGTATGTTGAATAGTTGTGACCAGTAGGATTGAATCCCAAATAAGACAGTCTGAACTAGTTGCACTCTTCCAGCATAAGAGAGTTTCTTGGCAGTCCATGAGGAGATCCTTGTAACTATCTTTCCTATTAAAGGTTGCCATTGTATCAAGGATAATTTCTTGGTAGCAAGAGGGATACCAAGATATTTAAAAGGTAATTCTCCTATTGTATAACCCAACTTTTGGATAATTTCCACCCTAGTATTCTGCTGCACTCCTCCAAATATACTGAGCTCTTCTGCAAATTTGCCTGTAAGCCAGACACTTGAGAGGAATGATTAAAGCAATCTTGGATGTGAGTAACCGAATTGAGATCACCCCTAGCAAATATCAGAAGATCATCTGCATAGCTTAAATGAGTAATCCCTAATTTTGCACATCTTGGATGATACTTGAAATCTTTCACCTCCTTCAATTTGTTAAGTCTCCTGCTAAGGTAGTCCATTACAATTGCAAACAAGAAGGGGGAGATGGGATCACCTTGTCTTAAACCTTTGGCAGCATCAAAAGGTGGAGTGGTCTCTCCATTAACGATAACAGTATAGTTAACAGTTTTCACACATTCCATTGTCCAGTTCACAAATCTTTCTGGGAATCCCATTTCAGTCATAACTTGCTCTAAGAAACTCCATTCTACTGAGTCATAAGCTTTTTGGAGATCAATCTTGATCATGCATCTGGCAGAGATGTTTTTCTTTGTATAAGCTTTGATTAATTCATGAGCTAAGATAATGTTATCTGCTATCCTCCTTCCAGGTATAAAACCAGACTGTGCTTCACTTATCACTGATGCTATCACTTGTTGTATTCTGCCAGCTAGAACTTTAGAGATTAGCTTGTACAACATGGTACAACAAGCAATAGGTCTGTAGTCTTTTATTGTGCTAGGGTTGGTCATTTTAGGAACCAATGTGATGGAGGTACAATTCACTGCTTTATACAATTTCCCAGTTCTGAAAAACTCTTTCACTGCTTGACTGACTTCTCTTTTGACAATCACCCATGACTTCTTGAAAAAATAAGCATTGTGGCCATCAACTCCTGGTGCTTTGTCACTATCAATAGCACACAAACCATTATAGATCTCTTTATCAGTCACCTCAGCACATAAAGCAAGCTTCTGCATTTGTGATAGTTTAGGCCCATTCTTCATGATCATTTTATCTATTGCAGGTAGAGTTTGAGCTGCTGAACCCATTAAAGATTTGTAGAAACCCACCACTTCCTGCTTTATGCTGTCAGGATGAATCAGTTTATCTCCCCTGATTGACATAAGCTCATTTATTTGCTTTCTCTGATTTCTTTCTTTCATAACAGCTGCAAAGTACTTTGTATTGGAGTCTCCCAGTTTGATCCACTTAGTTCTTGCTTTCTGCCTTAAGACACTTTCTTCAATAAGGGACCACTTTTCTAAGTTCTGCAACAAACTTTTCTCTTCTTCAATCAGATTATCATTGCAAGCTGCATTTATCTTCTGCTGCACCTCTTCTAAAGTTGTTCTAGCTTGTTCAATCTTCATGTTGATGGTTCTATATTGCTCAGTGTTTAGGGTCCTAAGCAGGGGTCTTAGTTTCTTCAGTTTGATCCAGATGTTCTGCATAGTTCCCTCAGTGAAAGATTGATTCCAGATTCCTTCCACAATGGATAGGAAACATTCATGATCTGCCCAGACATTAATGAATCTGAAAGGGATTTTGCCAGGTTTGGGAGCTGAATGGAGAGTTAAAATCATAGGACTATGATCAGATATGTATGATAGTCCATATTCAGTAGCCACATGCCCCCATTGCATCATCCACTCATCATTGCCAAAAGCTCTATCTATTCTACTGCTGATCCTGTCAATACATTATTGTTTATTAGACCATGTGTAATATTCACCTGTCCATGCCAGTTCATTCAGGTTTAGACTAGTTACACACTCAGCAAAATCCTGCACTTCAGTATATGTAATGGGGTTGCCCATCTGCCTGTCATTTGTATGCAAGACTGCATTGAAATCTCCACATAGTAACCATGGTTTAGTGTTTCCTGCTGCAATGTCCTTCAGACCACTCCATAATTGTTTCCTTTGTTCCATGGTATTGTAACCATATATAGCTGTAACTGCACAGTCAATTATGCCCATCCTGTCTTGTACCAAACAGTGTATGTATTGAGCTGCAACCCTTATGATATTAACATTGTACCACTGTGAATCCCAAGTAACCCATATCCTCCCATTTGGAGCATCCTGATAATTAGTAGCATAATTCCAACCTGGTAGTACATTTGATATAGTTCTACTAGCATTATGTTCTTTGACTCTTGTTTCTACTATGACTGTTAGCTTTATTCTTTGATTACTAACATATTTTTTCAACTCTTTTTTGTTTGTATCTCTTATTTACACCCCTAATATTCCAAAAGATCCACTTCATCAGCAAGTTAGTCTACCTCTCCCTTTATCAGGAGGTACACTACTTGAACACCATGATCCCTTAGTCAAAGGTCCAAAAGAATTTCTCATAGCAATGGCTGATAAAGCTGAAAAACTTGTCATATCCAGCTCAAATGACCGGTCTCTGTTGCAGCAAAATAGTGGCTATTTTTCATTGACTTGGTAAACGCTGGCTATTTTTGAATGACCAGTCCGAAAACTGGCTAGACCGTGCTATTTTTACCCAAAAGTGCCTTTTTGGTCAAAAGTACTTTGGGCCAAAAATTGAGTTGTTTGGCTAAGCTTTTAGAAGGGACAAAAAGTGATTTTGAGGAGAAGCAGAAGCAGAAAATATGTAGCTTCTCTCTAAAAAGCACTTTTTTTAGACACACTTTTGAGAAAAATACACTTAGAAGCATTTTTTAAAAGTTTTACCAAACACTAATTACTGTTCAAAAGTGTTTTTCAAATTAATTAGCCAAACACAAACAGATTCTCTCCAAAAATACTTTTTTAAAAAGCACCTTTGGAGAAAACACTTATCAAATAAGCGGATTTTAAAAGTTTGGCAAAACATGCTAGTAGTTCCGCTGCTATTTACTACCTAGCTTTAATCTTAATTGGAGGTACATATCACTTATTCCTTGAAAACATCATTAATATTATTGATGAGAGAAGTCAGGCCAGTTTTATTTAAATCAACAGTCTCACGCTTTTACCAATACTAATTTTAGGGTACGCGCTTTGTGCGTGTACCCACATAAAAAAATACATAATTTTTAAAGCACTGCGTAAATGTTATTAGACAAATTATGTAAGTTTATAAAATTATAAAATAAAAATTAAAGAAATTTCTGAAAAGGATAAATATTATGCGTTAAAGAATATGTTTAGTTGGCTAAATATATGTTTAAAGGATAGAAAATCGATCAAATATATTTTTATGTTGAAGTTTCTTAAAAAATAAATCTTACAAAATTTAAGTCGTTACTCTTTTAAAAAAATTATACTCGATAAAATTGTATCAATAGCCTAAAAATAACATATAAGGTATAATAATTATATTAGTTAACTTTGAAATCCTAAAAATTAAGACTTCCTACCTTGTTCAAATAAGGTTTTTTTAAAGAAATATGTAGGAAGAAATACTGAAAACTAACTTAAATTTCTTATAAATTACAATAGTAGTGCTATTAATTTCAATATATAAATTAGAGTATATATGCTTCACTTATCCAATATTGTAATTGAGTTTTGATTTAATACAAATATATATTACAACACGTAAAAAAAACTTAAAGTATATTATAGTATTTATTATTAATATAAACTATTATTATTTTGAAATATAGGTATGTCGTTTTGTAAACTTACTTAATGATATCTATCTATATGTATATTATATTAAAAGGAGAGTAGTATGCATTGTGGTTAAGCCAAGTGGCAAGCTAAAATGAAGCCACTTGGCAATTTTAGGACAACACTAATAATTAGAAATTATATATAGAAACATAATTAATGGAAGTAGTTTAATGAATCTTATACATAATCTAAATAGATCTTAGACAAATCTAATTTATATATCTACACTTATATCTATGATTCAGGCATCATATTTATATTTATATTTATATTTATATATTGATCCACTCATAGATTTTCTTCTATATTAGCTAGAAATATAGAGGTAAAAAGTTAATTAAGAAACTATGATAGGAAAAAATAGAAAAGACAGAAAGCGTAAATTGAGATAGCATGTGACAATTATGTTTTTGATTGAATTAAAATATAAAATAAAACTAAAATTTACTTAAGATATTAAAAATTTATTGACTATAAAAATTAAAAAAATTCAAGCAGCAAAATAAAATCTTACACAAAATATATAAATTTTATAAGATAAGAAAATAATTAAATAATCAGTAAAAAAATATTTTAATAACAAGAATAATAAAGTCATATTAATATTGACAAATCGGGCAAATGAATATTTTATACGTAAATATTACTACTACATTTAGTTATAATGTGTTCAATCAATTAATAAATTATTTTCTATGATTAATATTTTAATTGAGTGTACTTAGTTTAAGTTTAAAAGTATAAAATATTTTTTTTGAAAATGCGTTCCAATTAAATATAATGAAAATAATTATTTGAATTTGAGATGAGATTTTTTTTAAATGAGATAAGAAAAATCATATTTTGGAATATGAAAAATAAAGTCTAAGTTACTATTGAAATATTTTTAAGGTTTTATCTATATTATATTAGAACAAGTGCGGTAGAAATAGATATTAAATTTAAATAGGCTAATGAAAAGCCACATGACAATGTAATAATATTAGGTATTCAATAAAATAATAGAAAAAATAAAGAATAAATAGAGAAACTTAAGATTTTTTATCATATAGAAAAATGGGTAAAACTTCTTTAAATTTGAGATGAGAAAATTTTTTATATTATAATAAGAAAAGTCATAATATGGATAATGTAACGACCCGACCGGTCGTTTTGAGCTCTAGCGCATCGTTCAGCAGTAGGAGGCCATGAGCAGCTTCATTTCAGGTATTATGACTTGTGCGCATCGTTGGAATTGAATTTCGGGAAGTTCAGGGTTGATTTGGAAAGAGAATTCTCATTTCGGAAGCTTAAAGTAGAAAGAATTAACTGAGATTGGATTTCAGAGTAAACGACCTCGGAATCAGGAGCTGAAGGTTCCAGCAGGTTCGTATGATGATTTCGGACTTGGGAGTATGCCCGGAACGGGTTTTGGATGACCCGGGAGCGTTTTGGCGCCTATTGTGGAAGTTAGCATTTTGAAAGAAATTTCATAAGTTTGGCTTGAAGTGCATTTCAGTGTTATCGATGTCCGTTTGGGATTCCGAGTCTGGGAATAGCTCCGTATGGTGATTCTAGAGTTGGAAGCGCGATCGGAAGTGAATTCGGAGGTCCGTGGGTCATTTTGGAATCATTTGGCTAAATATAGAAATTTGAAGGTTTTTGAGGAGTTTGACCGAAAGTGGACTTTTTGATATCGGGGTCAGAATCCAATTCCGAAAGTTGGAGTAGGTCCGTAATGTCGAATGTGACTTGTNCCGGAATTTTGATAATGAATTATAGGACTGATCTGGAAATTTTGGTCTAATTTCAGCAAGTCGCGATTGGGTTTTTGATGCGAAATATGAGTTAATTGTTTAACGAGCGAAATGGGTATTGAACTGGGCAAATGAGCTCCGAATTGAGTTTCGATTGAAGGGTTGTGTTCGTATTATTATTTGTGACTCATAGGAACAAGAATCGTCTAATTCCGAGTTCGTATGACGGAGTTAGAGCCATTTTAGTGAAACAAAAACTGCTGCAATTTATTGGGCAGTTGCTGGTTTTTTTTAAGCGTGTGAACAGTACCGCACGTGTGAACAGTAATTCCGAAAAATTCTGGGCAGTGAGTTTATATTCGCGATTTTGGGTCATTTTTCCTCCATGGTTGATGATTTTGAGAGCTTCTTGGTGGAGATTAAAGAGGGATTCAAGGGGGAACGACTTGAGGTAAGTTTCTTGAACTTAAAACTCAATTTTATGATGCTAATACATGGATTAGAGCTGAAAACTCAAGTAATTTATGGGCAAAATGGTGGTTTAGGGCTTGAAACTTAAGAGAGTTAAAATGAAGATTTGAGGGGTCATTTGAACTCCGATTTTGGTAAATTTGATATGTACGGACTCGTGGCGAGACGAGGATTCCGGTGATGTGAATTTCGTAATTTTTCGAGAAGTGGGCCCGGGGCTCGGGTTTTGCCAACTTCGTGATTTTTGATATTTTTCGAGTCTTTTCGATTGGGTTATGATTCATTAGCCTATTGTGACGTATTCCTTGTGGTTTTGGTTAGATTCGACGCGCGTGGAGGTCGGTTTGAGGGGCAAAGGCGTCGCGAGCTAGAGATTTCACCGGCTAGAGGTGAGTAATGATTTTGAATGACGTCCTGAGGGTTTGAAACCCCGGATTTGCACAACTTGGTGCTATGTTAAGATGAGACACGCGTTCCATGACGAGCGCGGGGTCATTTACTATTGGGAACTGTGACTTGGTCCAGTCCGGATGATATTTTACCGCGTATTAGCAATGACTTGTTGTTTTCACTATGATTTGGGCTTATTGCCATATTTGGGGCTTATTGCCGACTGTTTGAACTCTTTATGAACTATCATCACTGTTTTCCTCACTGTTTGAAATATTATTTGAACTCAGTCCATGTGATTTACATTGTTTCTTGAACTCAGCCATATTTACTCAAACTTGGAGTTTTAAACTGATATTTGAACTATTGTTTGAGCTGAGTATTATTGCTTTACTGTTGCCCGAGGGGCTGTTGATTATTTTTGGACTAATTGAGGCCGAGTGCCTTATGTGAGGGCATGATGAGTGAGGTGAGGAGGCTTTCAGGCCTCGTATTGATACTGTTCAGGCTTTCAGGCCTTGTTGATAGCGCTTGGGCTGTAGGAGCCCCTCCGGAGTCTGCACACCCACAGTAAGCGCGGGTACCCATTTAGAATTGGGTAGTGGTAACAATGACACTGTCATACGTGTTTTGGTCTGGTAACAATGACTGACCAGTCAGGTAACAATGGCTGACCAGTGGTAACAATGGCACTGAAACACGCGTTGGGTCGGGTAACAATGGCTTGACCAGTCAGGTAACAATGGCTGACCAGTGGTAACAATGGCACTGAAACACACGTTGGGTCAGGTAACTATGGCTGACCGGTCAGGTAACAATGACTGATCATACTTGAGCATACTTGTTTTATTAATTGTTTTCAAAGAGAATTTCTTGCTATGTTTCACTGGTTCCTACTGTTTACTTGATTTTACTGTTTGAGATAGCATTATCTATGCCTGTGTGGGATTTTATATTCTCAGTCGTTATTCATTTTTATTGCTCACTGGGTCGGAGTACTCACATTACTCCCTGCACCGTGTGTGCAGATACAGGCATAGCAGAGTTCGTTCCTAAGCGCTGATTTCCATCCAGACCAGGCGCACCCGAAGAGACGAGGCAGCTGTCAGCGTCCACAGCCCCGTTTCTTCTTTATTATCTGTACTTTGTTTATCTTCGGATTATGTTCTTAGATACAGTCTTGTAGTAGATATTAAACTTTGTAGTGGCTCATGACTTGTGACACCCCGATTGCGGGCTGGATTTGGGTTGGCATCCTTGTTATCGCGGTTATTCTGTAATATTGGTTACGATATTCCTGCTTTAAGCTTATTTATGATTAATAACTGTTAGATATTTGAGGAGTTAATGTTCTGTTGGCTGGCCTTGTCTTCACGAGAGGCGCCATCACGACCCAGTGGGTTTGGATCGTGACAAGTTGGTATCAGAGCCTAGGTTACTAGGTCTCACGAGTCATNATTTTCTTAAAAACTTATTTGGCACACGTTCGTTTGTCAATTCTATTTAAGTTGTCATTGCGAGTATACCTGAAATCAACTGTGCAACAGTATTTTAGTACCAACAAGGCAGTGAGATCGTAAAAGTCGATCAAAGCATTTGAACTTCTTTTCAAAAGAGATCCAATGCATTGACGCCACAGTATATCATACTGCAAGTCTATCCATTATCTCCATGTAGTTTATTTTAAGCTTTTCTTAAAAATGTAAAGCAAAAGTTAATTTACAAATGATTTAACTTTGTCAATTTTTTAATTAACCATAAGTTTTATACCGATTAGATTATATAAGTCGACTATGACATTATACTCCTGATGATCTCTTCATCATGGAAACTTCAAATAATTAATAACAATACATGAATAGTATAAATATTAAATAAAGGTAAAATAAATAAATTACCCTAAAGTAAATTGAAGTAAGTTATTATTTCAGAAAATTTCAATTTATGAAGATCAAAGATTGAAAGAACAAACTCGTAATTAAACTTCAACAAAGACATATAACTTTCAAAACCTAATAAATTTAGTTTTGTGTGCAACGCAATTTTATTGTTTAGGAAAATTTAGAACTGTCCGGCTTGCCTGGCAGCGATGTCCGGCGCCACCACAACCCTTGAGTGGATTTGGGTCGTGACAACATGGTATCAGAGCACTAGGTTCCCGTAGGGCTCACGAGTCATGAGCAAGTCTAGTAGAGTCTCACGGATCGGTACGGAGACGTCTGTACTTATCCTCGGGAGGCTACATGGCTGTTAGGAGTACTTCCCTTCTTGATTCCTCGTCGTGCGATTTTCTTCCTTGAGGCTTAGGCCCTTGTTTCCTTCCTACTCAATCTTACGCGATGCGAACCGCTTGTTATAAATCGAGAATTGAAGGATTGTAATTGTACTACGAACGTGGTGCGGGGTGTTTCTCCCTGCGAGGTTGTGTATGCTATTATCGTCACCTTGTGGAAGGATATTCTATTGATTCAGCTCAGTAGCGGTACTTCTGAGAGCCGTGAGGCTAGGCACAGGTTGCCATGATGCTTATGAACGATTATTCCGCAGTATTAATATGATGGTAGGATGTTTGCCTAGGTGTCGAGGCAGTGAACGACTTGAAGGGAGGTTTACTCAGTGCATGATCTAGAGATTCGATATTTTATTCCCGGAAAGAGGAAGGCAAACGGGCTGAGGATGTTCAGGTTTGGGTTGACAGGGTAACAAGACTCGGCATTTGCGAGCGTGGTGGAGTTTTCTTCTATAATGAAGTGTCGCTGTCCTTATTGAATGTACTAAATTCGACGGCGTTATGATCTTCTACAATTGCCCTTGGAGCAAGATATTGCGGATCAGTATCAAAGAAGCGACGGTTAGAGATCGCGGGGTTTGGCGCTTCTAGATGGAACTGGTGTTTCTAAGGATGACGGCTCGAGAAAGATGATCTTCAGAAAGGTTTAAAGTTAGTAGCGATTTGTGGGTTCAAGTGCTACAAAGTTAGATTTCATCTAAGGCAACAATTGAGCAGCAAAGAATGAGGAAAGATGTTTGGGAAGTGTCAGGCGGTTGCTAAAATTTCTAGAAGGCCAAGTATAAGGAGCAAAGGGCGAGTAGTCGATTAAAGGGATGAGTTCCGCCAAAGTGGGAGAGTGGCGGAGTTGCATATGGGCATTGTGGTAGGATGACTACGCACCTTAAGGAGAGTTTGGAATGATTTGAGAATTTCAGAGATTTGTGATTGGGGTCAACGGATTTAATTTGAAGTATGGACTATTATGTGGCAGGAGATTTGATATAATAGGAAGGAGCTGCTTGAATGAAGAAGGATACAACATAACATCGAATTGGAAGGTTGTTGCCGCACATTTAAGTGATGTTCGCGAGGGATGAATGGACTTGTGCAGCTAGAGATTGAGCTGACTCAGGGAGGGTTATTGATGTCATAGTGATTGCACCTTGTGCAGCAGCGTTGGAAGATATCGGGGAGTGATTTCCACAGGCGGGTTATTCCCTGTGAGTAGGTTAACGGTCGCATGGTTGGCGAAGCTTTTGCGAAGAATTCTATTGGTTATTCAACGAAGAGATCGGTTGTGCAAATGTGGTTGATGATTCAGAGTATAAAAAGGGGGTTTTACATAAAGAATCCGAAAATTTAGGCGGTTGATTGCGCAAGGTTATGTCAATAAGAGATAAAGAATTCCGGTGAGTTCCAGAGTTGTGTTATAGTGGCTTCAAGCTAAGTGGGAGAGTCCCACCGCCTATGATTGGGTTGCATGGTTAACTACTTCCGAGGTTTCTAGTTATTAGTATGTTGATGGGTTATTTTAGCTACGGGAAAAGAACATATGTGGTGAATTGAGCAAAGGGGTTGTTAAAGGTGTGCCATGGTTGGCCATGTTGGCTCATGTTCAGATTTGAGAAAGGATTCTGGGTTTATGCCTCGTATAAGTGTGGGTTTCAAGGGAAGTGATTCTGCCAGGTGCTTCGTCAAGAGGGTATTCATGTGCTAGAAGATCTGTGGAGTTAATTATATTCGAGGCCAAGTCAGAGCGGGTGGCTCTCAATGACGGACCTATGGATTCAAAAGGGTAAAGTCTGGTGCCTAATGATTTCGAGCCTATAAGTACGGTTAAGAGTCAAGCTTTTGTAGCAGCTTATGAGAAGAGGCCCAGAATGTTCTATGATGTGCTGGCTTGCAGTGCAGCATTTGGGAGGTATGAAATGGTTCGTGGGATTCGAGACAGCATGGTCTCGTGATTCAAGGTCACTCGGGATGAGTGCTGATACTGGTAAGTGTTGAATGGAGTTGATATTGTTCCTATGGCAATCACAGATAAATTGGAAGAAGATAGATTCGTTAGCCATAGTTGAATTGGCATATTGGTGGTAGTGATCAGTTCCTTCAGCGTGATCAAGTTATGCAAGTGATTGTGACGGTACGTATTAGGCTTGCCAGCCGCCGTAATTGATGTTATTTAGAAGCATTCTACTGTTATGGCTTGTTATGTGGAAGCAAATTTCGGAAGGGCTATGGTGGCTTAGACCACTACTTAGAGAATTGCATATTCTACGGTTATGAGAATTCACCTGTGTGATACTATGGATCTCCTGAAGTGAGTTAAGTGAAAAGTTTTTATATGATGAAGTGTTAACCTATTAGTGGTTCCGGAGTTATGATGAAAATCGTGTCTTATTGCATGTTGGCATGATGGGAGCAGCGAGTGGTATGGAATTTGAAGTGAGGATCAAAGTTGCAGTCGGTGTTGTCGAGGATGTCACGAGCTCGGATGAGCAGGAAAGGAGTTTCGATGTTTAAGGTAAGTTGGTATTGTCTTTAGCGTCACCTGAGATCGGTGTTTTGTAAAAAGGGCTTTGCATCCTAGTTCAGGATTCTTTATCGCTTTTTAGCGTTAGTGCGGCCGGTGGTTTGGGTGTACAGACCTGTTATCGGTTATGGAAGGTCGTGGGAGCGTGTCCCACAAGAAGACTGAATAAGTGTGGCATCTAGTCACTTGACTGATCAAAGATTCAAACCAAGTATGAAGATTGTGATGATATCGTTAATTTGAGAATATATGCCTGGAGGGCACTCAGTTATTGGGTTGTGGATGATGGAGGATTACTCCAGTTATGATGGTTATTCTGGTGTGTTATGGGATAAAGGAGGTTATTATGGACCTAGGAAAGATTGTGGACCTAGTTCGATACGATCAGAATCGGCTTGAGGTCTGTGAATGAATTTAAATATGAATATGGGCCTTATTTCAGGCCGGATGCGTTCATTTCAGCATAACGCTCCTTATGGAGGAGTATTCAGATGTGGATATTATTTCGTCGTCGGCTATTTCATGTAATGCTATACTGTGACGTATGAGTTGTGAATGGCTCGAGGATTTTCCGATATGTTCCGCGTAGAGATGATGTCATATGAGCAGGAAGGCTCTCGAGATTCAGATTGTATATCGCACCTCAGTTGTGCTTGAGTTTTGTAGCCTATGGCACTATATGCTCCCCCAGGGATTGTATTATGCACTTAGCGTGCTTGTGACCGATATTCGGCATTTGTTGTAATGAGCAAATTAGCTCGATGTATATCTTCTTATGTGAGTTCTATGTGTGGATCGGGTGGCATGCCGCCATGGGTATGTTATTTGGATCGGGTTGCACGCCGCAACAGTGTGATGTTCAGTACAGTTCCCCATATCTGTTTTTATGTGTTTTGTTTCCTATTTTCTGAGGAAAGCATATTAGCTGTGTGCCCGCATCGCATGTATGATTCGCGAGCGGGGTAATTGAATTTCCTTTTCGGAGTTTGTTTTCCTTTTGTGTCGCACTCTAATTGGTAGCCTATTGGCACATGGTAGCATTATATAAGACTTTTGGTCATGTTGGGGTGGCTTATTGCCTGAGTAGTTCGTACTGGGTGAGACGAGATTATTGGATTTAAGATCCGTGCAATCTGATTATATGAAGTACATTAAGGAGCTAAGGCCATTATTCGGTTCAGAATGAAGTGATGGTTCTTGTCAGGAGTATAGACTCAATGATTGGTTGACTCGGTAGTTGGTTATGAATTTCTTCACATCTCGTCCGTCGTGGTGGTATTGTAAGAGTTAGAGCAAGACCTGTGTGTGTCATGAGGTGCAATGGGAGCATCAGCTTCGTGGAATTTCGACTATTATGCTTAGAGAATGTTATTGTGGTCCTGTGAATAAAGCGGTGCAATATGAATTCAGCAAAGGTGTACAGTCATGTTCTGGTGCATCGTGTGGTGATTGACACGGTGTTCGTATGTTGGGAACAGGTCTGGCAGAGAATTCCGGATGTTGGAATTGGGCTCTAAGGCTTATTTGCTTAAGTGAAAAAGAATATCTTCAGAGTGATCGGGCTAAGGTGCTCAGCGGAGTTGTGGTAGCACGGGTAGGTGCTCGCCGTGTTAAACAGTGATTTCGGACAACTCCAGCACAGTTCTTAGCACGTTCGAGGACGAACTATGTTTAAGTGGGAGAGAATGTAACGACCCGACCGGTCGTTTTGAGCTCTAGCGCATCGTTCAGCAGTCGGAGGCCATGAGAAGCTTCATTTCAGGTATTATGACTTGTGCGCATCGTTGGAATTGAATTTCGGGAAGTTCAGAGTTGATTTGGAAAGAGAATTCTCATTGAAGCTTAAAGTTGAAGAATTAACTGAGATTGGATTTCAGAGTAAACGACCTCGAAATCAGTATGTGAAGGTTCCAGCCCGTTCGTATGATGATTTCGGACTTGGGAGCATGCCCGGATCGGGTTTTGGATGACCCGGGAGCGTTTTGGCGCCTATTGTGGAAGTTAGCATTTTGGAAGAAATTTCATAAGTTTGGCTTGAAGTGCATTTCAGTGTTATCGATGTCCGTTTGGGATTCCGAGTCTGGGAATAGCTCCGTATGGTGATTCTGGAGTTGGAAGCGCGATCGGAAGTGAATTCGGAGGTCCGTTGGTCATTTTGGAATCATTTTGGCTAAAGATAGAAATTTGAAGGTTTTGAGGAGTTTGACCGAAAGTGGACTTTTTGATATCGGGGTCAGAATCCAATTCCGAAAGTTGGAGTAGGTCCGTAATGTCGAATGTGACTTGTGTGCAAAATTTGAGATCAATTGGACGTGTTTGATAGGTTTCGACATCCAATGTAGAAATTTGAAGTTCTAAAGTTCATTAAGCTCGAATTGGGGTGCAATTTATGATTTCGATGTTGTTTGATGTGATTTGAGGCCTCGAGCATGTCCGTGTTATGTTATGGGACTGGTTTGTGTGATTGGACGGGGCCCCGGGGGCCTCGGGTGTATTTCGGGGTGGTTTCGGATCATTTCGGACTGTTTTGAAATAGCTGATGCTGGTATCTGGTGTTGTTCTTCGCGTTCGCGAAGAAGGATTTGGCCTCAGGGACTCTGTTCTTCGCGTTCGCGAAGCGGTTCTGGCGTTCGCGTAGAAGGAAACCTCTGCTGCACAGGTCTGACTTCGGAGGCTCATATCTCACAATCTATAAGGAATGTGGAGATGATCTAAAAATAAAAGTTGTAGCCCTTTGTGTCTAGTTTTTACAAATGGAAACCATTTGGAATTTGGATTTTTGTACCAAAAATTATGGCTGGTACACTATAGGCTGTCCGGAAAGATAAAGAAGAAATTTGTATTGCACAGAGCTGACTTTGGCAGCTTATATCTCAAAATCTTTAAGGAATTGGGAGATAACCAAAACACGAAAGTTGTAGATCTTGGTTTCTAGTTTCCAAAACATTAAACCATTTGTAATTTGGAGTTACGTATTAAAAGTTATGGCCATTATACTAGAGGATATCTGAGAAAAGTATGAAAAATGATTTTTGGGAATTTTCTTCTTTGCGAACGCGATCGGGGTCTCGCGAACGCGAAGAAGACTCGTCTGGGCAGTGTATATGTGTAAAGAAATGGGTTTGGCTCATTTCATCTCATTTTCTCCATGGGAGCCGACCTAGGAGCGATTTTGGAGCTCTATTTTCATCATCCATGTCAAGGTAAGTGATTCCCACCTATTGCAAGTTAATTCTTGGATTATATCTAGATTTTAATATGGAAAATTATGTAAATTAGTAGAAATTTTGGAATTTTGAAAAAAACCTAGAAAATTAGTATTCTTGGATTTTGACCACGATTTTGGGTATGGAATTAGGAGAAAATCGTATATTTGAGTTCGTGAGTTCATGGGTAAACCTTATCTTCGAGAAATTTCGGAATCCGGGCACGTGGGCCCGAGGGCGTTTTTGTCAACTTTTCGATCGGGGTTAGGAATTGCTATAAATTGGATTGTAATGAGTAATTGAGCATATATTAATGGATTTGTATAATCCTTGGCTAGTTTTGGAGCATTGTGCGTCGATTTAAGACTTCGGAGGAGCGTGGAATGCCGGTTATGGATCTTCGGAGCGAGGTGAGTCTCCTTTCTAACCTTGTAAGAGGGAATTGTCCCCATAGGTGAGTTAGTTGGTTATGTGCTCCTATTTGTGGGAGCTACGTACGCACGAGGTGACGAGAGTCCGTGCAATTATGCTATTGTTCGGGTAGTCTAGGACCTAAAAGCATGCTATACTTGGATTAATTGTAAACTTGTTGACAGTTTGAATTGCTTAAGTTACAATGAGTTAGTAAATGAATTGCTAAAAGGATTAAACTTCATTTTCTTAAATTGTTAAAAGAGGATTTGCTTTTATTTGGATAAATGTTCCCTGATAAATTCTTAATTTTCTATTTGAGCATATATCCCTATGTGTACCTGCGTCACATGTATGATTCGCGAGCAGGGTATTTGTTTATTTTATGTTGACCGCATCGCAGGATAGTTCGCGAGCGGGGTAATAGATGCATCTATGGTTCGCGCCTTTCGACCCTCGGCAGTGCACAGTTTATTTTCTGTTGGTGCGGGCCGTGCGTCCTCGGCATGATTTGTGCATGCTTGTATTGCTTGCCTTGAGATTATTTGAGATTGATATTTGCTCTCCCCGACTTGAGATAATTGGAAACTATTGGATTATGAACCTTGAGACTTTTAATATAAAAAAAGGAACTTTCACCTGTTCATGACTTACTTGAAATTACTGTCATTCTTAATAAATCCTTGATTATTCGCCTTAATAATATATCATTATTGGACCACTAGTAAGTGTCAAAGTCGACCATCTCGTCTCTACTTCTTCGAGATTAGACGGGATACTCATTTGGTACACGTTGCTTTCGTACTCATACTACACTTCTGTGCATTTTTGTTGCACAAGTTCATATGTGGCTAGCGGCTTAGTGGCATAGCGATATGGTTAATACGGAGACTTAGGTGAGTTGCATTTATCGAGACGATCGCAGTCAGCAGAGTCTCCTTCGGAGTATAGTATGGTATTTCTATTTCTGTCCACTTGTACTCCCGACAGTTATTGTACTTTATCCGATTCCTTAGTAATTGCTCATGTACTTGTGACACCGGGTTCTGGAATGTATTTGGGTTTATTCATAAATTTTAAAGGTTGTTAAATGTTTCATTATTTATTCTTTTTAAATGTTTCATTATTTATTCTTTAAATGTATAAAGGAAGTATTTTCGGAAGTATTTAAATGAGAATTTGATTAAGTAGTTTGATTGGCTTGCCTGACAGCGATGTCCGGTGCCACCACGATCCTTAGTGGATTTGGGTCGTGACAGATAAGTCCACGTAACTCATGTCTAATAGATAAAATCTAAAACTAAAGATATTAAATAATAAAAATAAATTAGAGATAATGTGAGAATGTTTATATTCGTGAGTTAAAAAAATAAAATAAAGTAAATATACAATAATTAAAAATATTATTAACAAATTTAAATAATTTAAATATTTTTAGCAATATTCTAAAAAAAAACTATTTGTTTTATGATTAAAAAATTTATATGTTTATCTATATTGTATTAAAGAATAGTAGTGGATAATGATATTAAATAAAGTTACACGTTAATGAAATGCCATATAGAACGTAATAAGACTATATAATAGATAAAAAATAGCAAAATTAAAGAAAATTATTAAAAAGTTACTATTAGAAATGAAAGTGAAGGACTATTTGAATTTGAGATTTGAAAATTCTTAAAATTATGATGAGAATGCTCAAACTATGGATAATACCACGAAATTGAAGTTTTATTTATGAGAATTAAAAAACTAATAAGAAATAAAATTTTAAAAATACAAAATAAAATTCAAATATAGGTAATTTAACTAATAAAAATTTAAAATTAAGTTTGTATCTTAAATTAAAAAGGAAAGAAAATTTACATAAAGAAATAAAATGACAGTGAAAATATTACTACAACACTTAGAATTATTTGTTCAAAAAATGAAATAAATATTTTCTATAATTTATATCTAAATGAGTGTAGTTAGAAGTTAGTTTATGTTTGAAAGCATAACATAATTTTTTGAAAATGCGGTCCAATTTAGAAAATAGAATGATAAGAATTATTTGAATTTGGGATGAGATTTTTTTAATTTTTGGAAATATTACGTAAAGAAATAAAATAATAGTGAAAATATAATAATCAAAGAACTTATGCATTAATATTTTAGATTAATTCAAAGTTATAATTTAAATAAAAATATGATATTATTTTGGTTATAGGTAAAACATTAATATAAAAACTAATTAAATTTATAGTAGGGAAGAGAATGTATAAAAAAATAATAGACTTATACTTTAAATTAATTTAAAAATAAATAAATTAAATAACTAATTATCTTTAAAATATTATTGATAGATTTAAATGATTAGAGAATTTCCGAGTAAGAGGATCAAGCATAAAATATATTAAATTCCAAGAATAAAAAAATTATATTTATTAAAGATTATTAAAAGGTAATAAGCAAGATATTAGGTTAACTGTTAAGCTATAAAAGATTATATTAATAGTATAATAATATTAAATAATAAATAATACAATAACTATAAGTAAGAAAGAACAAAAAGAAAAAAAAAAATTACGTAAAAATAATGTGATGAATAAGACTTATTTGACTTTCAGATAAAAACAAAGTGATAGTAAGAATTTTGTTAAAATAATATGTTCTTATGTGCTCAAACAAAAATAGATCACAACATGATATGTTTGTATTCTTTAATAGTGATAGGCAAACGAAATACAATACTTGAATCAAGGGTTAGGTTGCTATAGATATAGGAAAAATAGGTTGTCGACTGCGATATTTGAACGATAATTTCATATCCTGCTTTTTAATTAATATCTAATGATTGTATAATTTTTATTTGAGAGGTTTAGTTTAAGGTTATCTGCACATGATTCAAACAACATATATCACAATTTGATATGAATTGTGTCCGCGCATCGCGCGGGTCATAATACAAGTTATATTAAAAGGAGAATAGTTTGCAATGTGGTTAAGCCAAGTGACGTCTTAAAAGTAAGACACATGGCAAATTAATACAAAATAAATAGTACTAATTTAGGAAAGACTTAAGATAAAGGTAAAAGGATAAGCATAAAATATAATGTATTAATTGTGTATCACATCTGAATATTTTGGCAAATCTTTATTTTTTATTGGACAAATAAATGCCTAAAGCTACGGGATATTGTAAATCTTATTTAAATCACGTTTACTACTTTGCTGCTTTAATTTTAGGAATTTAAAAGTGTATGCAAGAAATATATATATTGAAAGGGTAACTTTGAAAGAATTATTTTTCTTCTTTTGAAGCCTACGGTATTTGCTTTTTACTAATTTAACTTTGAGTTTTTGTTAATATTGTTAACTTCTCGAAAAATAGAAAAAATTTATAAACAAATTCTAAGAGTATATTATATATATATATATATATATATATATATATATATTATTATATATATATATATATATATATATAAAGTTTGTATTGTGGTTAAGCCAAGTGACAAGCTACTAAAGCCGCTTGAAAATTTAGGACAATATTTATAAGTTTATTTAACTTAAATTAAAATATAAGATTTATTTTTGAATCGGAACAGAAAGAAAGTGGATATTTTGTAAAGATATTGTCTGCCCTATCTTAATAAGTAAGATTTTTTTTTTTAAAAGTTGAAAGATAAAAACAACACCTCTATCTTAATTAATTATAAAGATAAAAAATGTAGGTATTATAAAAATTATGATGAATTTAACATTAATATGAACACTAGAATAAAAGTAAATAAAAAATTTTATTACAAGAAAAAAAACAATTTTTATTTATAATGTTTATATATGGAATGAATAATTTTAAGTTATGGGTAATGCAATATGGACAGAAAATTAAAAAATATAAATAATTAAGATTATAGAGATATATGAAAGGATAAGACTTATTTCATTATTGAGAAGTGAAAGTTTTAAATAATCTACATATATATATCAACGGAATAAAGTTTGCATTGTGTTTAAGGCAAGTAGCAACCTATATAGAGCCACTTGGCAATTTAGGATAATTATAATAATATTTAATTTATCTATCTATATATGTATATATTAAAAGGAGGATTAAGACAAATTAGATTTGATCAAATTTAACTTATGGTGGGAATCAATGACAGTACAATAATATTATTAGATAAATAATTCAGTAATATTCTTCGTCTTTAACAATAGCATTCTCTATTCTTCGTCTCCTTACCTTTTGGGCTTGACTGGGCACAAAGACGAAGAATAGGGGTGCCTTAGAGTTTAAGCTATGAGAGAAGATTTTTGAACTTGAGGTGTAAAATGAGGCACATATATTTTGTGTGGTTATAAATCATTGCATAAAGGTAAATTATTTCCAAATAAGGAAAGAGTTCATTCTTTTTGGCACTGACTAAAAAAGAAATAGGTTCACATAAATTGAAACGGAGGGAGTACTAGTATGAGACTTATTGGAATTTGAGATGAAAAACAAAGTAATAGTAAGAATTTAGCTAAAATAATAGTATAATCTAATATGCTCAAAGAAGACACATCACATCTTGACATGTTTAGTATTTTTTAGTATTGGCGCCGAAACAAAACGCAAGTACTAAAATTTAGGGGTTGGTTGTCACAAATATATATATTAAAAAAAATAAGTTATCCACTACGAGATTTGAGAAATAATTTCATATTTTGCTTTTTTATTATTAATATTTAATTAATGATTATATGAAAATTTTATCTGAAAGATTAATATTTTAAGGTTAATTACACATAAATCAAATAAGTTAAATTACAATTTGATATGGTTTGTGTCCGCGCATCGTGCGGGGTACTAATACTAGTATTATATTAATAGGAGAGTAGTGAAACATGAGGTTAAGAGAAGTGGCATGTTGAGAAAATGCCACTTGGCAATTTTATGGAATCTATTTGTATAACATTGAAAATAATTATTAATTGATATTCTTTTGGATCTAAGTAATAATTGAAGAAAAAAAATCTGTTGGGAAAGAAAGATGAAATCAAGCTATCCGTAAACATATATTACCATAGCTATTTATATTATATATAAGTTCACGGTTTCCTTCAAAAAATTATTATTTGATATTCTTTTGTATCTAATTAATAAATAATTTTTTTGGCGGGAATGAAATATTAAAATAAAGTTGTCCGTGAACATATATAACCATATTTGGAGTGATATTACAAATGACAAATATTCTGTTGAAATATGAAATTAATACTTTGAGTTAATATATGGGTAAGAAAAAAAGGTACGAAATATTCTGCTAACATAAAAATGGAAAGAAAAAATTCTTTCCAAAAATGTGTTATGGACCAAAGTCCAAAAATAAGTAAAAGAAAAAGATCACTGTGACATGACAATATATGATTACTCACACTTGCCATACAAAATTACATGACTATTAAGAATTTCTTTTATGGTAAGCATCCTTTTTTTGAGAAAGATTAATTAAAATTTTATTTTGTATCTTACACATTAATTTTTTAAGTTGAAATAATAATTTTATATTTACTACAAGCTTTGTATCTGACCTTATTTGCTAACAATATACATTATTATAGATTTCTTTAATTAAATTTTGTGCATAATTCAGTTATGGTATGTATTTTTTTTTAAGAAAGAAATAATTAAATAAACATTTTGTCTATTACATTTATACCATATTAAAGGAAATCTATATTAAAAAATCAAACAAGAGGGCAAAGGAAAATTACAAGAAAAATTAAGGTTTGGTGGTTAACAAATTTTAATTAACCACAAAAAAACATTGAAAATTAAAAAAAGCCAAAGCTAAAAAATGAAAGATACGTATCATTTCTTCGGAACTCACACATACAAATTGATTACACATGCCTTTTTTTAAATATTAGGATTTCAAATACTTAAAAATTGATTTGCTACCATAGTCTTTCCTTAGAAATCTTTATTTAAGCAACTTTTATTTACGGTTGGCTTCTCTACATTGCTTAGAGTTTAGCTTCCACACAAACTTCTGCAAAGTATGGCTCCAAACTATAACTATATCAGTGAAATATCAATGTCCAAAATGAGTTGGACTTTGAAGGTTCGTGTTGTTAGATTATGGCACGTTCTAGACCGCGAAAAACTAGAAAATTCTAATTAAATAGAATTAATTATTCAAGATGAAAAGATGCATACTCTTTTACATGTTGTTATGTTTTCGAGTTGTGATGTATTTTCTTCAACTTATGCGCCTTACTAACTTAAATTTCTTTCCAAATTTTTATTTTAGGGAGATCGAATTCATGCAACTATTGAAAGAGTTGTTATGCGAATTTTTAAAACAAAAATACATGAAATGGGATTGTATGTTATGAAAAACTTTGTGGTTGGACCAAACAATCTAAAAAATAAGACCAGCAAGCAAAATTAAAACTGACATTTTCTCATAGGACGAGTGGGGATGAAATTAGTAATCCACAGTTTAATTTGAATATCTTCAACTTTAAGCCTTATGAGCATCTCACAAATCAACTTGAGGTTGATGAGAATGAATTATTCGATAATTGTTTTACCTTTCGCTATTTTTTGTTGAATATTTTATCATCTTATTTATAACTATTTATTTAAATGTGGCTAGATGTCATAGGAGAAGTTATTGGCCATGTTGACGTAGAATCTTACAATCAAGGTGGTAAAACAAGTACCTTTATGAACTTGGAGCTTGAGGATCATGAGTACGCTTGCAACCATGAATTGAATTAGTTATAGATTCAACTAATATTATTTTCTCATTATTAATTTGTGTATTTTACATATAGGAGGAACAATATTTCAGCAACATTGGGGAGAATTTGTAGATGAAATCTTGCCCCACTTGGATGGATCACCCAATCAACCTGTCATAGTGGTTATGCAGCTCATAAAAGCTCACAAATTTCAAGGTACTCAGAACATAATATTTAGATTTGACTTCTATTTATCTTTATATCCATATGAAATATATTATTATTGTTTAAGTTATCATATCACCATAATCAGCCCTTCCACCGGCTTCTTCTATGGTTTGAGTAACTGAATTCATCAGCTCTCCGCAGTTGACCTGTCCCTTTTCTGCCTCAACTTTGGCTTTAGACAGTGTTAGGCTAATAGACAAAGCCTGTGGAATGGTAGAAAGAGTAAAAATTTCCAATTATCACAAATGCCAGATAATAATAAAGAGAGAGTCTTAGCAGGAAATCAGTTTTTACATATGTATTGCCCCATACATTTTGATTCTGAATAAGCTAATGTTTGCCATAATTCATGCTCCTTCATCATTGCCTCAATACAGAGAAATTTTGAAAAATGCACTACAATATGTCATGAGCATTTGCTACAAAAATGTTCCCTTAAGCACATGCTTCATATCAAGCAAATTGTATAGCATCATTATTTTTCGTGGTACATTCATATCAAACAAATTGTATAGTATCATTATTTTTTATGGAACATTTATTAGGAGATGGAATGAAAGTTTTACTGGAGTCTTAAAATATTCTTAGTGTTTGTTTGTAAAGATGGTATTAACACTAACATATTAAACTTTACGGTGTAGATCGTCCTTTTTAATTAATCGCGCATCGTACGGGTACTAATACTACTTTTCTTATTAATGTGCCTATAAGTTTGGTTTAGTTTTTTTTAATCAACTTCAATATTTAAAGACTTAGAATACATCTATCTTTAGTAGTAAATATCTAATGCACGTGTAGGAAAGAAGCTATGTCAATTCACACAATTAAAATAAGAAACAAATTTATGTAACCTGAATATTAGGAGTTTATTCAAAGTTCAAATAAGGAAAATTTAATCATCAAAAATTTTGTTGATTTTGTAGTCCTAAATATTAGATAATTAACTTAATTTACATTATTGTCCAATATAAAATCTATATTTGATCGGTAAAAAAGGCGAACGACATTTCGTTAAGGGCCTTCGTGCTTTTAATATAGTACATTTAACAACGGAAAATGGTCAAATATACCCATATACTTTCAAAAATGTTCTAAGAATACCCCTCGTTATACTATTGGGTTATCTATACCCCTGCCGTCATACTTTTGAACAAAATACCCTTATTTTGGATGGAGTGTCACATGGCTGCACCAGATAAAAATGACCCATTTCTTTTTTTACCCGATCCATTAAAAAAACTACAACCCGACCCAATTTTCATCCGAGGGTAAACTTAGCGTATTTTGTTCTAAAGCAATTCTTTTGTAAAAATTGGAAAGAAAAAGATTCAACAAAATATTTTCATTTTTTTTAAAAAACTAATGCACCTATAGTCTGCTGCTTTAGAAAAGTTTTTTTTCCAGTTTTTACAAAAAATATTTTTTTTTTAGTTTTTACAAAAAAATGCTTTAAAAACTGAAAAAAAAGACTTTCCTATAGCAGTGGACTACATGTGCATTAGTTTTTAAAAAAACAAAAATATATTGTAATTTTTTTTTCAGTTTTTACAAAAAAAAAGTGCTTTAAAAAACTGAAAATATTTTTTAAAGCAATTTTTTAAACTGAAAAATATTACTCCATTTAAAAAGACACATACCCATAACCGTACCTATTACCCATACCCGAAAAAGCAATTTTTTTGTAAAAACTGGAAAAAGAAAAAAAAAAAAGACTTTCCTAAAGCGATGGACTATAGGTGCATTAGTTTTAAAAAAAACGAAAATATTTTGCAAATTTTTTTTTAAGTTTTAAAAAAATGCTTTAAAAAAACTGAAAGAAAAATATTTCTTTGTAAAAATTGAAAAAAAAATACTTTCCTAAAGCAGTGAACTACAGGTGCATTAGTTTTAAAAAAACAAAAATATTTTGATGAATCTTTTTTTTTCTCCAGTTTTTAGAAAAGAATTGCTTTAGAACAAAAGATGCTAAGTTGAGCCTTGGGTAAAAAGTGGGTCGGGGGTAGGTTTCTTAAAATGGATCGGGTAAAAATGGGTCATTTTCATTTGGTGCTGTCACGTGGCACTCCATCCAAAATAAAGGTATTTTTATTCCAAAGTATGACGACATGGGTATAGATAACTCAATTATAACGACCCGGCCGGTCATTTTTGGAATTTACGCCCCGATCCCCTATTAACTGTTTTCCCCAAGTTTATTTCTGCTATTTTGATTTGCCGGGATGTTCGATTTTGAGTTTTGGAGAGTTTTGGGACACTTAGTCCCTAAATGAGAGCTTAAGTGTTAGAAAATTGACCGTAGTCGGAACAGTGTGAAGACGACCTCGGAATGGAAATCTGATGGTTCTGTTAGCTCCGTTGGGTGATTTTGGGGTTAGAAGCGTGTTCGGGTAGTGTTTTGGAGGTCCGTAGCTAATTTAGGCTTGAAATGCCGAAGTTTGAATTTTTGAAGTTCCCGGTCCGATAGTGAGATCTTGATCCGAGGGTCGGAATGGAATTCCACGAGTTGCAGTAGTTCCGTCATGTCATTTGGGATGTGTGCGTAAAATTTTAGGTCATTCGGACGTTGTTTGGCTAGGTTTTTGATCGAAAGCGTATTTTGAGGAAATTTGGAGTTCTTAGGCTTAAATCCTTGATTAATTCGAGTTTACGATGTTGTTTTAGGTAGTTTAATGATTGGTACAAATTTGAATGAGGTATTAGGTGTTATTGGTGCTTTTGGTTGAGGTCCCGGGGGCCTCGGGATGATTTCGGATGGTTGACGGGAAGGTTGAAGAAGTGTTGCAGCCGCTGTAGTATTGCTGCTTCTGGTATTTTCGCATCTGCGGCTTGGGAACCGCAGAAGCGGCGCCGCAGAAGCGGCTAAAGGGCTGCAGAAGCGGCTTGGGGTCATTCCTTCAGAAAGCCGCAAATGCGGTGTGAGGCCCGCAGAAGCGGAACCACAGGAGCAGTTGGATGTCCGTAGATGCGGAAGCTGGTCACTTAAGGGAAAGTCGCAGATGCGACACTTGTTCCGCAGAAGTGGGACCGCAGATGCGGTCCCAGGGCCGCAAATGCGGAAGTAGCTGGGCAGAACATATAAATAGTTGCCTTTGCGAAAATTGGCTATTCTTCCACCATTTTCATCCGGGTTTGAAGCTTTTGAGAGGGGTTTTTGAGAAATCAAAGGGAAATCACTTGGAGGTAATGTCCTTGACTTCATCACTCGTTTTTATGTGATTAAAGACCTAATTAATGGTGAGAAATTTGGGAAAAAGGGGTAACTAGGGCTTGAATATAAGAGACATTTAATTGAGGATTTGAGGGGTCATTTGGGTCCCGATTTCAGTGTTCTTGTTATGAATAGACTCGTGGTAATACGAGGTTCTAAAAATACAAATTTCACCTGATTCCGAGATGTTGGCCTGAGGGGCATTTTGGTCATTTTACATGATTTCGCGTATTTGCTTAGAATTTAATTATAGAAATCAGTTATTTGAAGTGTTATTTACAAAATGCAACTGAATTGAATAGATTCGGGCCATTTGGAGTCGGATACTCGTGGCAAAGGTGTGGTTTCGAGTTGATTTTGAGCTGGTTCGAGGTAAGTGACTTGTCTAACCTTGTGTGGAGGACCTTCCCCTTAGGATATGATATTTGGTAATTGAATGCCTTGTGCGTGAGGTGACGAGCACTTACTTGAGCTAATTGTTGAAAATCCGATTTTACTTTAAGTATTTTAACTGAGTTCTTTTCTTACTTGTTTTATTCTACTTGCAACCAAAGCATGTGTTAGTTTAGAAAAGCATTCTTAGTTGACTTAATCGCCTATTTGCTTAAACTGCCTTAATTGCATTATGTGAATCATGTTAGGCTAGAATTAACTGTCTACTTGTTACGGACTTAGTACTTAATTCGATATTCTTGAGCTGCTGCTGTGTGTTTTAAATTGGGACTACGGGACGGCATCCCGGGAGATCCCCTGTGCGTATTTATGATCCGGATTGAGGTGCGGGATACCAAGAGATCCCTGACACGTGTATTGAGGATACCAAGAGATCCTCGGGATACCAAGAGATCCCTGGAATATGTATTGAGGATACCAAGAGATCCTCGGGATACCAAGAGATCCCTAGTGTCTATATTGAGGATACCAAGAGATCCCGACTATTTATCCCGCTGTGAGGGGTATTTCCTTGTAGTTTGCCTTTATCTCTGTTTCAGTTATTGCACTCTTATCCTACTGTGTAGACCCTTATTATAGACTCTCATTTTTACTGCTTATTTACCCTGTCATTTCATTATATATATATATATACTTATCTCAGTAGGGCCCTGACCTTCCTCGTCACTACCCGACCGAGGTTAGGCTTGGCACTTACTGAGTACCGCTGTGGTGTACTCATTCCCTTCCTGCGCATATTTTTCATGTTCAGACCCAGGTACCTCTGCATAGGCTTACCATCCTTGAGGTAGGGAGAGCTTTTGGAGACTTCGAGGTACATCTGCCGCGTCCGCAGACCGAAGAGTCTCCCTCTTTATTCTATCTTGTAGTGTTAGCCCTTCTATCAGACTGTTGATGTAGACATTCCGGAGTTAGAGCATTTACTATATTTCTTTCAGCTTGTGTTCCCGTGAGTTTTCGGGTTTTAGGATAGTGATGTAGAAGTTTGAGATATTGTGCTGTATTTGCCGAACGGCATTCTATTTACCGTTCCTTTTAGTTATTTTGGTTTTTGATTTATACTTCCGCAAGTTTCAATTTGTTTTCCGCACTTGTTAGGCTTACCTAGTCGTAGGGACTAGGTGCCATCACGACAGCTCACGGAGGGCGAACTGGGGTCGTGACAAGTTGGTATCAGAGGTCCAGGTTCATAGGAGTCACGGAACACAGGCTGGTTTATTAGAGTCTCGCTGATCAGTACGGAGACGTCTGTACTTATCTACGAGAGGCTATGTAACTATTAGGAAAAAAATTCCACTTCATTTGATTTCCTTGTCGTGCGAGATTTTTGATATCACAACTAAACTTCTGTCTTTCTATTCTCTCTCAAATGGTGAGGCCACGTGCTACTCGAGATGACCAGGTACCCGCGCCCCTCACTACAGTCGTCAGAGGCCGGGGCCAGGGTAGAGGCCGAGGACGCGCTCGTGGTGCAGCCAGAGCACCCGCGTGAGCTGCCGCCGAGGTACCACCAGCAGTACCAGCCGGAGTCCAGACACCTGATACGTCTATCACTACTAGTCCAGCGCTCCAGGAGACTTTGGCACAGTTTATGAGCATGTACACCACTTTGGCTTAGGCAGGGTTGCTTCCCCTTGCTGCAGACACATCCCAGGCCTGGGGAAGAGTACAGACTCCCGCCGCCCGCACTCCTGAGCAGCGAGTGCATGTTGAGCAGTTCAGCCCGAGGACAGGGCAGCGGCTTCAGCCGATGAGCAGCGGAGACTTGAGAGGTTCAAGAAATATGATCCTCCGGTATTCAGTGGGTTAGCATCAGAGGATGCCTTGGGATTTCTGGAGGAGTGCTACCGTATTCTCCGAACTATGGGCATATCAGGATCGAGCGGGGTTTCCTTCACTACCTTCCAGCTTCGAGGAGCCGCCTATCAGTGGTGGCGTGCTTATGAGTTAGACAGTCCGGATGAGGCAGCTTCCCTGACTTGGGCTCAGTTTTCAGATATGTTCGAGTATGTCCCCCAAAGTCTTAGGGACGCCTGGCGCATGGAGTTTGAGCATTTTCCCCAGGGTACTATGACTGTCTCGGAGTATGTTGTCCGTTACATTGACTTGGCTAGACATGCACCAGCCTTAGTTTCTACAGTTCGCGAGAAGGTTCGCCGGTTTATTGAGGGGCTTATTCCCAGCATCAGATCTAGCATGGCTCGTGAGTTATAGATGGATATATCTTATCAGCAGGTGGTGAGCATTGCTAGGAGGATTGAGGGTATGCATGCTAGGGACAGAGAGGAGAGAGAGGCCAAGAGGTCTCGAGAGTCGGGCCATTTTTCTGGTGCCCGTGCCCCAGCTGCAGGTCGTCATGGTAGGGGTCATATGGGCCGCCCCGTTCATTCAGCTCTTCCAGCAGCCAGTGGTATTCCAGCTCTACCTAGGCCTTAGGAGCCTTATTATGCACCTCCAGTCTCTAGTGCGCCTCCTGCACGGGGTGCTTCCAGTGGTCAGTCCAGCAGACCTGGCCCGAGCCAGTCACAGCCGTCGCGTCCTCCCAGGGATTGTTTTGAGTATGGTGACACACGCCATCTGGTGAGGGATTGCCCCAGACTTGGGAGGGCTGCACCCCCACAGGCCCCTCAGTCGCAGCGCACCCCGCAGAGCTCTCAGGCTATGGTCCCAGCACCAGTTGCTACTCCACCGGCCCAGCCAGCCAGAGGTGGAGGTTGGGGAGGGAGAGGTCGCCCTCGAGGGGGAGGCCAGGCCAGATACTATGCCATGCCTGCCCATACCAAGGTTGTTGCCTCCGGTTCTGTCATCACAGGTATTATAGTGGTTTGCCACCGAGATGCATCTGTTCTATTCGATCCAGGCTCTACTTACTCTTATGTGTCTTCTTATTTTGCTCCGCATTTGGGTGTACCTCGGGATTCTTTGAGTTTCCCTGTTTATGTTTCTACTCCTGTGGGAGATTCACTTGTTGTGGACCGCGTTTACCGGTCGTGTTTGGTTACTCTCAGTGGTTTTGAGATCAGAGCCGATTTGTTGTTACTCAGCATGGTCGATTTCGATATTATCTTGGGCATGGACTGGTTGTCGCCCTATTATTCTATTCTTGATTGTCACGCCAAAACCGTGACATTGGCCATGCCAAGTGTACCGCGTATTGAGTGGAGGGGTGCCTTAGGTCACACTCCCAGTAGAGTTATTTCTTTCCTTAAGACTCAGCGTATGGTTGAGAAAGGTTGTGATGCGTACTTAGCTTATGTGAGAGATGCCAGCATGGATACTCCTTCTGTTGATTCAGTCCCAGTAGTACGTGATTTCCCTAATGTGTTTCCAGCTGATCTTCCGGGCATGCCACCCGATAGGGACATTGATTTTGGCATTGATCTATTGCCGGGCACTCAGCCCATCTCTATCCCTCCGTACCGCATGGCTCCTCCTGAGTTGAAGAAGTTGAAGGAGAAATTGCAGGAATTACTTGATAAGGGTTTCATTTGGCCCAGTGTATCGCCTTGGGGTGCTCCTGTGTTATTTGTGAAGAAGGATGGTTCTATGCGCATGTGTATTGATTACCGCCAGCTAAATAAGGTGACAGTGAAGAATCGTTATCCCTTGCCTCGTATTGATGACTTGTTCGACCAGTTGCAGGGTGCCTGTGTGTTTTCTAAGATTGACTTACGTTCAGGCTATCATCAGTTGAAGATTCGGGAGCCAGATATCCCGAAGACTGCCTTCAGGACTCGGTATGGTCATTACGAGTTCCTTGTTATGTCTTTTGGGCTGACTAATGCCCTAGCAGCCTTCATGAATCTGATGTACAGTATTTTCCGGCCATATCTTGATTCATTCGTGATCGTTTTTATTGATGACATTCTGGTGTATTCCCAGAGTCGGGGAGAGCATGACCAGCACCTGAGGACAGTTCTCCAGACCTTGAGAGAGAAGAAGTTGTATGTTAAGTTCTCAAAATGTGAGTTTTGGTCGGATTCCGTGGCATTCTTGGGTCAGTGGTCTTGAGAGAGGGTATCCGAAGAAAGTGGAGGCCGTGCAGAGTTGGCCCAGACCATCCTCAGCTACAGAGATCCGTAGTTTCCTTGGCTTGGCGGGTTATTACCGTCGATTTGTGCAGGGGTTTTCATCTATTGCAACGCCTATGACCAGACTGACCTAGAAGGGTGCTCCGTTCCAGTGGACGGACGAATGTGAGGCGAGCTTTCAGAAGCTCAAGGCAGCCCTGACTACTACCCCAGTTTTGATATTGCATATCGGTTCGGGGTCTTATACTGTCTATTGTGATGCCTCGAGAGTTGGCCTTGGAGCGGTATTGATGCAGGACGGTAGGGTGATTGCCTACGCGTCCAGATAGTTGAAGATACATGAGAAGAATTATCCTGTCCATGATCTTGAGTTAGCTGCCATTGTTCATGCCTTGAAGATCTGGCGTCATTACTTGTACGGTGTGCCTTGTGAGATATATACTGATCACCGGAGTTTGCAGCATCTGTTCAAGCAGAAGGACCTTAATTTGCGTCAGAGGAGATGGCTAGAGCTGCTGAAGGATTATGACATCACCAATTTGTATCACCCGGGTAAGGCCAATGTGGTGGCCGATGCTTTGAGCCGTCGGGCGGAGAGTTTGGGGAGTTTGGCATATTTACCAGCATCGGAGAGGCCTATGGTGATGGATGTTCAGGCCTTAGCCAGCCAGTTTGTGAGATTGGATCTTTTGGAGCCCAGTCGCGTTCTAGCTTGCGTGGTTTCTCGATCTTCCTTATTTGACCGTATCAGGGAGCGGCAGTATGATGACCCTCATTTGCTTGTCCTTAAGGACAAGGTTCAGCATGGTGATGCTAGAGATGTGACCATTGGCGAGGACGGAGTATTGAGGATGCAGGGTCGGGTTTGTGTACCCAATGTCGATGGGCTTCGGGAGCTGATTCTAGAGGAGACCCACAGTTCGCGGTATTCCATTCATCCGGGTGTCGCGAAGATGTATCAGGATTTGAGGCAGCACTACTGGTGGAGGCGGATGAAGAAGGATATATTTGGGTTTGTAGCTTGGTGCCTTAATTGTCAGCAGGTGAAGTATGAGCACCAGAGACCGGGTGGATTGCTTCAGCAGATAGAGATTCCGGAGTGGAAGTGGGAGCGGATCACCATGGACTTCGTATCTGGACTCCCACGGACTTTGAGGAAGTTCGATGCCATTTGGGTTATTGTGGATTGGCTGACCAAGTCCGCGCATTTCATCCCTGTGTGTACTACCTATTCCTCGGAGCGGTTGGCGGAGATTTATATCCGGGAGATTGTCCGTCTGCATGGTATTCTAGTTTCCATTATTTCAGACAGAGGTACTCAGTTCACATCGCGATTCTAGAGAGCCGTACAGCAGGAGTTGGGTACTCGGGTGGAGTTGAGCACGGCATTTCACCCTCAGACGGACGGACAGTCCGGGCGCACTATTCAGATTCTTGAGGATATGCTCCATGCGTGTGTGATGGAGTTGGGGGTTCTTGGGATCAGTTCTTGCCATTGGCGGAGTTTGCTTACAACAACAGTTATCAGTCCAGCATTCAGATGGCACCGTATGAGGCCTTGTATGGTAGGCGGTGTAGATCTCCGGTGGGTTGGTTCGAGCCGGGTGAGGCTAGGTTATTGGGCACATATTTGGTTCAGGATGCTTTAGAAAAGGTTAAAGTGATTCAGGATAGGATCCGTACAGCCCAGTACAGACAGAAGAGCTATGCGAACCGGAAGGTTCGAGATGTTTCCTATATAGTTGGAGAGTTGGTCCTGCTTCGGGTTTTGCCTATGAAAGGCGTTATGAGGTTTGGGAAGAAAGGGAAGTTGAGTCCGAGGTTTATTGGCCCTTTTGAGATATTGAGGCGAGTTGGGGAGGTTGCTTATGAGCTTTCCTTACCTTCCAGCCTGGCAGGGGTTCATCCGGTATTTCATGTTTCGATGCTTCGGAGATATCATGGTGATCCGTCGCACGTGTTGGATTTCAGTTCCGTTCAGCTGGACAAGGATCTATCTTATGTTGAGGAGCCAGTGGCTATACTGGACAGGCAGGTCAGAAAGTTGAGGTCAAAGAACATTGCATCAGTAAAGGTTCAGTTGCGGGGCCAGCCGGTCGAGGAGGCGACCTGGGAGACCGAGCAGGATATGCGCAGCCAGTACCCTCATCTTTTCACTACATCAGGTATGTCTTTGTGCTCGTTCGAGGACGAACGAATGTTTAAATGTGGGAGGATGTAACTACCCGGCCGGTCGTTTTTGGAATTTACGCCCTGATCCCCTATTAACTATTTCCCCAAGTTTATTTCTGCTATTTTGATTTGCCGGGATGTTCGGTTTTGAGTTTCAGAGAGTTTTGGGACACTTAGTCCCTAAAAGAGAGATTAAGTGTTCGAAAATTGACCGTAGTCGGAACAGTGTGAAGACGGCTTCGGAATGGAAATCCGATGGTTCTGTTAGCTCCGTTGGGTGATTTTGGGGTTAGAAGCGTGTTCGGGTAGTGTTTTGGAGGTCCGTAGCTAATTTAGGCTTGAAATGCCGAAGTTTGAATTTTTGAAGTTCCCGGTCCGATAGTAAGATCTTGATCCGAGGGTCCGAATAGAATTCCGGGAGTTGCAGTAGTTCCGTCATATCATTTGGGATGTGTGCATAAAATTTTAGGTCATTCGGACGTGGTTTGGTTAGGTTTTTGATCGAAAGTATATTTTGAGGAAATTTGGAGTTCTTAGGCTTAAATCCTTGATTAAATCGAGTTTCCGATGTTGTTTTAGGTGGTTTAATGATTGTTACAAGTTTGAATGAGGTATTAGGTGTTATTGGTGCTTTTGGTTGAGGTCCCGGGGGCCTCGGGATAATTTCGGATGGTTGACGGGAAGGTTGAAGAAGTGTTGCAGCAGCTGTAGTATTGCTGCTTCTGGTATTTTCGCATCCGCGGCTTGGGCGGCGCCGCAGATGCGGCTAAAGGGCCGCAGAAGCGGCTTGGGGTCATTCCTTCAGAAAGCGGCAGATGCGGTGTGAGGCCCGCAGAAGCGAAACCGCATGAGCGGTTGGATGTCTGCAGATGCGGAAGCTGGTCACTTAAGGAAAAGTCGCAAATGCGATACTTGTTCCGCAGAAGCGGGACCGCAAATGCAGAAGTAGCTGGGCAGAACATATAAATAGTTGCCTTTGCGAAAATTGGCTATTCTTCCACCATTTTCATCCGGGTTTGAAGCTTTTGAGAGGGTTTTTGAGGAAATCAAAGGGAAATCACTTGGAGGTAATGCCCTTGACTTCATAACTCGTTTTTATATGATTAAAGACCTAATTAATGGTGAGAAAGTTGGGAAAAAGGGGTAACTAGGGCTTGAGTTTAAGAGTCCTTTAATTGAGGATTTGAGGGGCCATTTGGGCCCGATTTCAGTGTCTTGTATGAT